>NW_022589733.1:18140016-18328254 GCF_004348235.1 Phoca vitulina | reverse complement strand
GGTCATGATCCCAGGGTCCTGGGATGGAGTCCCGCATTGGGCTCCTTGCTCAGCGGGAAGCCTGCTTCTCCCTCTCCCTCTGCCCTCCGCTCTCCCTGCTTGTGCTCTCTCTCTCTGTCAAATAAATAAATAAAATCTTTTTTTTTTTTTTTTTTTTAAAGATTTTATTTATTTATTTGAGACAGAGAGAATGAGAGAGAGAGAGCACATGAGATGGGGGAAGGTCAGAGGGAGAAGCAGGCTCCCTGCCGAGCAGGGAGCCCGATGCGGGACTCGATCCAGGGACTCCAGGATCATGACCTGAGCCGAAGGCAGTCGCTTAACCAACTGAGCCACCCAGGCGCCCCATAAATAAAATCTTTAAAAAAAAAAAGGATTTTATTTATTTAGTTGAGAGGAAGTATGACCTGGGGTGGGGGAGGGGTAGAGGGAGAGGGAGAAGCAGAAGCCGACTTGAAGCAGGGCTTGATCCCAGGACCCCAAGATGATGACCTGAGTCTAAATCAAGAGTCAGCCACTCAACTGACTGGAGCCACCCAGGTGCCCTGATAATGTATCTGTTTTGTGAGTGAGTCCTGAACCCCTAGGATGTTTGGTGACCTGCTCTGGCAGCATGGCTTTGGGTTTGCAGTGGAGTAGCCTAACTTGTTAGATGCCCTTGCCTGATTCCAGACATATGTGTCCATGCTGCTGCTGCCTTTCCCCATTGAGTTCATTCCCTGGGTAGAGTGAAGGAATGTCCAGTTGGATTCTTAGGGGATCACAGTGTTCTTAGGAGACAGAGCTCCAAGGTGTTTAGTGCTGAGTGGGCCCAGAGAAATGTGGCATACTCTGTACTGGGCTTGATTTACTGAATCTGTAAACTTGTTTTTCTGTAGATTTAAGTACATTTGTAAAAGGTGTTTATGAACCCGGATATCAATGTCATTTTCTAGAAAGGCCTTTGTTCTGATGATGGCTTTTGTAGAAGAACATACTAATCTAGTCTAGTTAGAAAGTTTCATTTCAGGGGTTCATGGAGTATTTATTCATACCTACTGTGTGCCAGGCTGGGTGCAGGGAGAATAAAGGTAAAGCCAGCACAGGCCAGCTTTGTTCTCAGGAAGCCTTCAGCCACTCAGCAGAGAGTAGACTGAAATATTCTCTGAAAGAGGAGGCAGAGTGTGGGTTTGGTTTTGAGGGATGAGTAGGAGTTTCTCAGTAGGTGATACCTGTTGGACCTAAAATGAGTCTGGTTGGTAACTGGCTTGAAGTCAGGGTGCTGGCCCTCTGGGCACTCCTTAAATATAAGAGAGAGCTAAAGCAGGAGGAGCTACATTTGAGCTAAGAGCTTGGTACAAGCTGATGGACTTCAGCTGCATTTTGCCGAGTCACCAGAGCTGGGAACGTCAGGAGTTGAGTCTGGCGGGGTGAGGAGACATCAGAGCCCTGCCAGGGGTGCCAAGAGATAAGGGCATCCGCGTTGATCTTGTTAGAAAGCCAGTGGAGACCCTGAAGCTGAGGGTCCCTAGGGGAAATGACTTGCTCAGGCAGAGTTTGTGGACCTGTGGGTGTCCCCAGCTCTTAGTGATGACACACGGAGGGTGTGGCTGGCCAGGCTGACAGATGCTCCAGTGTGACCCTCAAAATAGACTGTAACATCATCCCGGCGGCAGCAGCCTCCTGACATGTGATGGGTGGCTCTACCCAAGAACAGCAAGCCTGGGCTGGAGCACTGGATGGAGTTGGGCGGGGGGCTCTTCTCTGTAGCTGGTGCCCAGGCCCAGGCCCTGGCCACAGCTAGTCTACCTTTGCTTGAACTTGCAAGCTGACTTCCTTTGGCCAGGCAGCAAAGCACTCTTCATTAATTCTGTACACCACAGTGAGGTACCCATAGTTTAGTCCCAATGCCAGGCTGGGCCTTAGGAGCACAGGCATGAGGCTCATCTAGAGAGGAGGCAGATATGCCTACACATACAGCCTTACAGGGTGGTGTAGAAAAGGCCAGTCCATAGTGTGCGCTTTACCCAGGGGTGGCCCAGAGGTTGGTCTTCCTCCTGTACCTGAAAGTTTGGGGAAACCTTCACAGAAGAGGTGATGATGCTAAATGTGGAAGGATGAATTAGAGGGTTCCAGGTTTTCACTTTATTGAGAAGCAGATGCTCTGGGCAGAAGGAGTAGTGTATAAAAAGATGAGGAGCACAGAACATGAGGTAGGCAAGGGCCAGATTGGAAACACCTTGTATGGCTTTGGCCAAGGAGCATGGCCTTTATCCAGAGGGCAGTAGCAGTGTTTGAGGATTTTGGATCTGCCCACATTTCTGAGAGTGGATAGGGCAGAAGAGATTGCTGCTCTGGTTCAGTCAGCTTCTCAGGCTGAGAGCCCTGTCTAGTGTGGGCCAGTAGCTTTAGGTCCCACGCTCTAGGCATGGTTTTCCCAAAGCATATGTCTTCTCTCTCTTGGCTGGTCTTTCTCCTGTATGGTAAGATATAGAGGAGGGATGTTGAAGACTGGTGGTCAGAGAGGCTTCCTGGGGGTGAAAGGACTCGGCCTGTGCTTGGTTTTTTCCAAGTTCCATCTAAAAGACAACTCTGTCCATAATTTCCCATGGAGACCCAGAGAGCCACTCACTCAATCAAGATCTCACCTGCCATGTTCCTGATCTGGAGAGCAACTTGAGCTCAGGCCCTCCAGCCTAGAGACAGCATGTGGCTGGCCCCTCACCCTGGGTTCCCTTGCTCCAGTCTGTGCATTGTGCAGTGCCATTGAGAAGTAGGTGCTCATCTGTGGACCTGGGGAAGGCTTTGTCCTGCCTGCCCTGAGAAGTAGGTTCTGTCTTTGCCCAAGGCAGATACAGATGGTGGTTGTGCCCTGTTCTTCCTGACTGCCCTCCAATTCTAATGGCATCACGGGCAGATGCTGAGCTGTGGGCTGCATCTCTCCCTGGAAACACATTGCACTATTTCTGGAGACATGGAGTATTTGGACTCTGGAACATCTTGGAGTGTTTGTATTGCTTACTTGTGTTGGGGGTTAAAGCCCAGGTCTAGCTGGGCTTACTGTGGTGTAGCTCTGATACAGGGTGAGAGTACTGAAGTCCACATGATTCCACTTTTCTGGAAGGACTTGTTCCTGCACTGAGCACGTCTGGGCTTCCCTGGGACCTCCTTGCTCACTGTGTGTCACCCCCCAGGCTCCAGCTGGGAGCTGAGAGTGAGAAGTATGACTTCCTTCTTTGTAACTGGGGACTTCCTTAATCGAGCATCAGCCTCTGGAGAAATTCCTAAAATTCACTGCATATCCCTTCTCCCCAATTCCTGCCCTCATTGTTTTTGTGTTTTCTGGAATGTTTGTTCTTTTCTTTTCAAAAGATTTTATTTCTTTCTTTCTTTATTTGACAGAGAGAGACATAGCAAGAGAGGGAACACAAGCAGGGGGAGTGGGAGAGGGAGAAGCAGGCTTCCCGCCAAGCAGGGAGCCTGATGCCGGGCTCTATCCCAGGACCCTGGGATCATGACCTGAGCTGAAGGCAGACGCTTAACGACTGAGCCACCCAGGGACCCCTGGAATGTTTGTTCTTTTCCCTAAATGGGTCACCATGTAAGGGAGATTCCCTGTTAGAGGGGAAGCAGGAGCTCATCAGGGTAGAGCGCAGGAGGATGGACTCAGTAGCTCTGCATGGCAAGCATGGTGTGTCATCCTATTCTGGGGCCATTGGGAAAGAATCAAGGTTCCCTGTGTGGGTCTCTGTGGTCCGGGTCAAATTGGAAAGAAAGGACTGATACTGGGAGAGGGGTGGATAACACTATGTCTAAAGGCAAAGATGTCACTCTTCCTCTCCAGAAACTGCTCAAAATCCATATGAAATGTCTCTGTAGCTCCAGGATCCTGGCGTTTTGTTGAAATGAGAGGTCATGGCTTTATTGCTGGAAATGAGGCTGGAGAACTTGGTGATGGAACAGAATCCAGCCCCTCTATCATGAAGGGGCCAGAAAGAATAGCTCTGGACTGTGTAGGGAAGTGGGGGAGGGGCTGGGTAAGTCTTTTGCACCCCTCTTGTTCTCTCTTCCTCTCCTACCTCTTGGACCTTAGGGGTGGCCTGGGATTCCAGAGAAGTTTATTTTAGGTTATGGGGATGTCAAGTGTCAAGGCTCAGATACCTCATCTGCCTGCTCAACTTCCATGGCACATGTTACTGATTGATAACAGTGCTCATCCTTATCCAGACAGAGCCCCAGAAATTTTCTTAATGTGCATTGCAGCAGGCAGCTGCTATTTTTTGGTCAGAGGGGCGGAGGCAGTTGGAAGATGGAAGATGAGAACCAATGGAGAGAGGAGAAAGGCAGTTGTGCCTAGGTGGTCTAAGGGCTCAGCTCATCTCTTCTGGAGGACATTGCTGAGGTGGAGCTGAACCAAAAGGAAAGAAGCAGAGGTGATGGTTTGCTGGGTAGAACAGGTTATAATCCAGTTTACAAAGCCATGTATCTGAAATTGACATAGGCTGTTTTATAGAATGTTCTCTTTTAATAACAGCTGTTGTGCCAGGATTTTATTAGTAGTTATATTTGCTTTTTTTTTTTTTTTGGCCAAAATGTAAGTAATACATAGGATTTTTCAATACCTGACACAGTGTACATTTAAAAAAGCAGAGAAGGGGGGCGCCTGGGTGGCTCAGTCGTTAAGCGTCTGCCTTCGGCTCAGGTCATGGTCCCAGGGTCCTGGGATCGAGCCCCGCATCGGGCTCCCTGCTCGGCGGGAAGCCTGCTTCTCCCTCTCCCTCTCCCCTGCTTGTGTTCCCTCTCTGGCTGTCTTTCTCTCTGTCAAATAAATAAAATCTTTAGAAAAAAAAAAAAATAATAATAAAAATAAAAAAAATAAAAAAGCAGAGAAGGGGCACCTGGATGGCTTGGTTGGTTGAGCGTCCCACTCTTGGTTGTGGCTCGGGTCGTGATCTCGGGGTCCTGGGATCGAGTCCCACATTGGGCTCCTCGCTCCGCAGGGAGCCTGCTTCTCTCTCTGCCTGCCACTACCCCTGCTTGTGTGCGCGCGCTCTCTCTCTCTCTCTGTCTGACAAATAAATAAAACCTTAAAAAAAAAAGTTCAGGTCCCATGGTCATTGGTTCATATATCTTAAGCAGTATTTATTAAAAGTGCCTGGGGGCTTGCCAGCCTGTAAAATCCACTTTCTAAGATGAAATTGATAGAAAATAAAAAAGAGCTAGGTGTGTGTTTTTCGCTCTTGTCATCTGCTGTTTGCTTATGGTGAAGGACTTCTTTCTTCTGGCCCTGACATGAGGCCAGAATACTCTGATGCTTTCCACTGTGCTGTGTGCCAAGGTTTCCTTGTCTCATCTGGAAAAGCCAGATGAGGCTAATGCTGGCATGCAGGGCCCTGGGGGTGTTCTTGGTGACTGTGTGCGCACGTGTGTGTGTGTGTGTGTGTGTGTGTATGGTATGATATATATACATATATGACATATGTATCATACCACACACATATATATATATGACATAAAATGTGTTATTTTAACAATTTTAAATGTACAATTCATTGGTATTAATTACATTCACAGTCTTATGCAACCATTACCACTATCTATTTTCCAAAACTTTTTCATCACCCAAACAGAAACTCTGTACCCATTAAGCAATAATTCCCTATTTCCTCCTCCTCCCAGCCCCTGGTAACCTTCTGTTTTTATGAACTTGCCTATTCTAGATATTTCATATTACTGGAATCGTACAGTATTGTCCGTTTATGTCTTGTTTATTTCACTTAGCATAATGTTTTCAAGGTTTATGCTGTGATATGTATCAGAACCATTCCTTTTTATGGCTGTACGTATGTACCACATTTTGTTTATCTGTTCATCTGTTGATGGACACTTGAGTTTTTTTTCCCCATCTGTTGGCTGTTGTGAATAATGGTGCATAGAAGTGAACATTGGCATAGAAGTATTTGTTTGAGTCCCTCTTTTTTTTTTATTATTATTATGTTATGTTATGTTAATCACCATACATTACATCATTAGTTTTTGATGTAGTGTTCCATGATTCATTGTTTGCGTATAACACCCAGTGCTCCATGCAGAACGTGCCCTCTTTAATACCCATCACCAGGCTAACCCATCCTCCCACCCACCCTTTTTTTTTAAGATTTGTTTATTTTAGAAAGTGCACAAGCATGTGAAGCGGGGTAGGGGCAGAGGGAGAGGGAAAGAAGCAGACTCCCTGCTGAGTACAGAACACAGCTCCACACAGGGCTCCATCTCATGACCCTGAGATCATGACCTGAGCTGAAATTAAGAGTCAGTCGCTTAACCAACTGAGCCACCCACGTGCCCCTTGAGTCCCTCTTTATATTTTGGGTATTAAACCCTTATCAGATAAATGATTTGCAAATATTTTCTCCTATTTTCTAGGTTATCTTTTTCACTTTCTTGATGTTTTTTGATGCACAAAAGTTTTAATTTTTTTTAATGAAAAAAAATTTTTTTTAAGTAGGCTCCACACCTAATGTGGGGCTTGAACTCACAACCCTGAGATCAAGAGTTGTGTGCTGTACTGACTGAGCCAGCCAGGCGCCGTGAAAGTTTTAATTTTGATGAAATCCAGTTTATCTATTTTTTTCTTTTGTTGCTCATGTTTTCCACGTCTCGTCTAAGAATCCATGGCCAGACCCAAGGTCATGAAGCTTTTCCCTGTTTTCTTCTAAGAATTTTATAGTTTTTGGCTCTTAAATTTAGATTGTTGATCGATTTTTGTTAATTTTTACATATGGTATGGAGGAGGGGTTCAGCTTCATTCATTGCATGTAGAAGTCCAGCTGTCCTAGCACCAATTGTGTTCCCCCCCCCCCCCGCCCCGAGAATGGGGGAGGGGCAGAGGGAGAGGGAAAGAGAATCCCAAGCAGGGTCCCAGCCCAGTGTGGAGCCTGAGGTGGGGCTCCATCCCACAACCCTGAGATCATGACTCCTAAATCAGGAGTCAGATGCTTCACCAACTGAGCCACCCAGGTGCCCCCTGGCACCAGTTGTTGAAAAGATAGTTCTTTCCCCGTTGAATGGACTTAGCACCCTTGTTGAAAGTAATTTGGTGATAGATATGGGTTTATATCTGGATATAAATTCTATTTAGGGGCGCCTGGGTGGCTCAGTCGTTAAGCGTTTGCCTTCGGCTCAGGTCATGATCCCAGGGTCCTGGGATTGAGCCCCGCATCGGGCTCCCTGCTCCGCGGGAAGCCTGCTTCTCCCTCTCCCACTCCCCCTGCTTGTGTTCCCTCTCTGTCAAATAAATAAATGAAATCTTAAAAAATAAATAAATTCTATTTATATTTAATTCTATTTATATTTAATTCTATTTAAATTCTCTTCCATTTGTCTATGCATCTACCTTATGCCAGTACCACACTGTTTTGATTACTGTAGTATTCTAGTAAGTTCTAAAATCAAGAAGTGTGAATCCTTTAACTTTGTTCTTCCTTTTTCAAGATTGTTTTAGCTACTTGGGGTCCCTTGCATATTCATATGATTTTGAAGATTGACTTCTCCATTTCTGCAAAAAACACTATGGAATTTTGGTAGGGATTGCATTGACTTTTGGGGTCAATTTGGAGAGTATTCGCAATACTCTTTATCTTAACAATATTAAGTCTTCCAATCCATGAACACATGATGTCTTTCCATTTATTTGTGTCTTCTCTAATTTAATTTCCTTTAGCACTGTTTTATAGTTTTTAGTGTAGGAGTCTTGCTTCCTTGGCTAAATTTATTCCTAAGTATTTTACTTGTTTGATGCTATATTATAAATGGAATTATTTTTTTAATTTCCTCTTTAGATTGTTCAGTGTTAGTGTATAGAAACATCTGTTTTGTGTGTGTTGATCTTATATCCTGTAACAGCTTTCTGTGAACTGTTGGGGATTTTTTATAAGATCTTTTTAAGATTTTTTATTTTTTACAAGATCATGTCATCTGCAAATAGAGATAGATTTACTTATCCTTTTCTTATTTGAATGCCTTTTATTTCTTTTTATTGACTGATTGCTCTAGCTAGGACTTCCAGTGCAATGTTGAATAGTAGTGGTGAAAGGTGGGCATACTTGTTTTATTCTAATCTTAGGGGAAAAGCTTTCAGCCTCTCACCATTGGGTTTTCATAAATAGCCTTTATCATGTTGAGAAAGTTCTTTTTTATTCCTACTTTTCTGTGTGCTTGTATAATGAAGGAGTGTTGAATTTTGTTTTTTCCTGGATCAATTGAGATGATCATATAAGTGTTTTTCCTTAGTTCTATTAATGTGGTTTATTATATTGGTTGATTTTCTTAATGTTGAACCACCCTTGCCTTCATGGGATAAATCCCGCTTGGTCATGGTGTGTAATCCTTTTAATACATTGTTGGATTTGGTTTGCTACAATTTTGTTGAGGATTTTTGCATCTATAAAGTATATTGGTCTGTAATTTCCTTTTCTTTTGATGTCTTCTTGGTGGCTTTTTGATTGCCATTTCAGGGTCTACGCCATCTTGGGCTTGCATCTGGGTACAGCACATTTGTAACAGTATCCAGACATTATTCTGCCAAGGATTGAAGTCTCTAGGTCAGACCAGGGAAGGATCTTAGGAGCCCTTTAGTCCAACCTCTCCTCTTCTGATAGGGAACTTGAGATGTGGGGTGAAATCCGAGACCCACAGTCCTGAATTAGGCTGGAGTGTCTGAGACTTCAAGAGTCTGGGATGTTGTCTCTGGAGCCCTGCTGCAAAGTGTTCCTGTCACTTTAAAACTCTTCAGGAGCTTCTCTTCGGGAGGCAGGAAGGGAGTGTCAAATGTTGCCAAAGAGGTTCCCAGTGTAGGGTGTAGAGTGCTCCAGGCTGTCTCTCAGGACTGGATGGGTGATAACAGCAAAGTGTGTTCTCCTCACCCCAGGCCTTATTGTATGTCTCTGGAGGGTTTGAGACTCCAGAGGTCTGGTTTCTAAGGTCCTGTCCTCTGTTCACTACCAGACCTGTCTTGGGTCATGGAAGAATCTCCAGTCAGTTGGAGATGTGCTGAGCCAGTGTCACTGTGCTGAGCAGGAGGGTTTTCTGGGTGTGTGCTCTGGGTTGCGCTTGGGACTTACCTGGTACTATGTGAGCCAGAGCTCCAGCTCCTCTACTGAGCAGGAATTTTGACAATTTCCTGCCGTTTCTGAAGGTGTGCTCTTCCCATACAGCCTCTGCCCTCCTGTCAAAGCTCAGGGAAGTGGGTGTACTGAGGAGCTGACTATGAAAACCAGGTCCCCCACTGTGTCCCTCTGGCACTGAAATGTTGCCCTGGGACAAGCCAGGGAGAGTCTGATGGGTGAGAGCCAACAACCTCCTCAGTGTGTGGTCATCAGCTGGCTCTGGAAAATGATTTTTCTGTGACTATCAAAGGAATTGTAGAAAATCTGGAAAACCGAAGAGAAAAAAGAAGAATCCAAGCTGACTATGCTCACATCTCCGCGTGACTGCGGGGTTTCAGCAGACTGTTGCTTTTGTGGGAGAGTCAGCAGAGGCGGGTGGAGGGCAGCATGGGCCCCAGAAACCACCAGTCCATTTTCATTGTAGGTCATTTTCCAGGGCCCCAGTTTGCCTCTGCTGCCTGCAGGATATGGTGACAGCTTGAGGGCGGACCTGGCTGTGTGGTCAGCTGAGGGCGGACCTGGCTGTGTGGTCAGCTGAGGGTCTTGCCAGAGCTGCTGCTCATCCTCTGTCCTGCTCTCCAGCTTGGCCAGACTGTGCTCGCTTGTGGCCCTTTTCTCTCTGGAGCCCCACAGAGAGACGGAGTTGCTCTTCTAGCTCTAGCTTGTGTTGTGGTTTTGGCAGTGAAGTAGAAACTGAGAAGGTAGAGGCCAACTGGTCTCACTGCCGTGAAGAACTTATCATCTGTTGTCCCTCTACACTTACTGGCTGTCCCACCTCTATGACAAATGGTATTCTCCATTTTGCTGCCGTATGGAAGAAAGGAGTAAATCAGATGGCTTTATCCTACTTTCAGTCATGATGTGGAGTAATAACTTTACCCCCAAGCTCCTCAGATATATCCTGCTGCTTGAAAAGAAAGCCCTAGTGGAGATGCTAAATATAGGGGAGGTAAGCTCTGTCTACTCCAGTTATCTGCTTAGGGAGTGAGAACCCCAGTGGCCTCCCTCCCAGGTGACCAAGGTAGCTCGTACCTGTTAGTGTTCTAGCATTGTCTGACACATTACCAAGAAGGAAGCAAATGCTCACCTCCTTTTTCCTCGGCAATCCCCAGTAAACAGGCCCTTGTTTTTAGAAGTCCCAAGATCTAGGCCTTCAAAAATGTCCTATTTTGGGGTGCCTGGGTGGCTCAGTCGGTCAAGTATCTGCCTTCAGCTCAGGTCATGATCCCAGGGTCCTGGGATCGAGCCCCATGTTGGGCTCAGGGAGCCTGCTTCTCACTCTCCCTCTGCCTCTTCCCCTGCTTGTGCTTTCTCTCTCTTTTCCTCAAATAAAATAAATAAAATCTTTTTAAAAAAATGGCCTATCTTACCTGATTCCAATGCTAGAAAAGCCTCTAGTGCATGAACTAAAGCACAGTGGAGTTGTCCAGTGTCCACCAGCAGCCCTCCCAGCACCGTGCCCAGGATCTTGTTCAATGGCTACCCTGAAGCCTCTCTGGACTGATTGTGGTAGCTGAGGAACAGTCTCTGACAAGCTGATTTGGGCATATGGTGAACTCAGTGGCAGGGGTGAGATTTGTATCTGGGCTTGTCTGGTACATTTGCTCTGATACAGGTTTGTTTTTTGTTCTGCTGTTTGCACACAGTGTAAATGCTAAGGTTGGAATAGAGCTGGAGAAAGGCTACTACTGATAGGCCAAGCACTTGGGCTCCAAAGTTTGCAAGTGGGTCTCAGAGAATTGCCCTTTCTGTGGTGACTGGTTGTGCTGGGCTGTGTCCAGGGCAGCTCCTCCCCCTTGCATAAGTTCACTGTGTTCTATTTTTTTTTTTTTTTTTTTAAAGATTTTATTTATTTCCTTGACAGAGAGAGACACAGCGAGAGAGGGAACACAAGCAGGGGGAGTGGGAGAGGGAGAAGCAGGCTTCCCGCCGAGCGGGGAGCCCGATGTGAGGCTCGATCCCAGGACCCTGAGATCATGACCTGAGCCGAAGGCAGACGCTTAACGACTGAGCCACCCAGGCGCCCAAGTTCACTGTGTTCTAAAGAGCACTTGGCTCAGGGGCGCCTGGCTGGCTCAGTCAGTAGAGCATGCGACTCTCTTGACTTCGGGGTTGTAAGTTCGAGCCCCACATTGGGTGTAGAGATTACTTAAAGATAAAATCTTTAAAAAAAAAAAGAGCATTTGGCTCTCTGTGCCTTGCCATCCTCACTGCTTCTGTCCTTGTCCAGCCCTGTCATCTTCCACTGGGATGATTTGGGTAGCCTCTAGTTTTGCCTCTTCAATCCGTTTTACAAATATCAGTGGTTTGATCAGCTGCACCCTTTTCTAAATCCTTTCTGCAGCTTCCTTTTGACCTTCCATGAAGTTCAAACTCCTTAAGCTAGCATGCAAGCTGTGCATGAATAGCCAGTTTCCTGCACCAGCTTTGGCTCTTTTTAGGTCTGCCCAAGCTGTGACCCAGCCACGCTAATTTCTCTTCATTCCTTGATTTTGGGGCTGCGTTCTTGCCACTACGCCTCAGTACATTCTGCTGCTTCTGCATGGAATGTACTCCTTTTTCTCCCCTCACTGCTTACCAGGTCTTGGCTCAGCCTTCACTTCCTTTGGGAATCCCCAATTCAGTGCACTCTGAATCTTTGGCTTGCCCCTCACTTGCCACTGGAAACTGTCAGAGTACAGGGACTAAATTCAGGCCCCTATCCTTGTGTCCCCAGCACCATATTGGGCACAGAAGATCTTTATGGAGTGGGTGAATGATCTCAAGGGCCTCTATAAAAAGAAACTTATCACACCTGTTTTTACTGAATTACTCAACTTTAGCAAGGATTCAACAGCTCCTAACAACCCATTCGTTTTGAGATGCCACCAGAGATCCACAGAGGAGAGGTAATGGCAGTGCTGCTTAGAAGCACAGATACTTCTGTATGTATCCAGGAGAACATATGTGGATTTGGGATTTTCATTATGCTCTTTCCTTATTGTTTTACCCCATTCTTGTCAGCCTGTCAGAGAGCTGGGACCATATGAGTCTGAGACCCGGCAAAGCACTACATGTGTCCTTTGTTGGTGATTGAGAGGGAACCTCAGGCCTCAGATTTTTCATGAGTAGATGGAGAAATAGACTTCCCCTATGCCTGTAAGTCACTAGCTTTGTGAGTGTAGGTCATTTAATCTCACTGCTGAAGTCCAGTGTCTGCAAGAGGGGAGAATAGTACTGGGGGTGTTGTGACTGAGTTCAGAGCTCACTTAACCTATCATGTAGCTCTGTTATGATTTCATACCAGCTAGAAACTTAGGTTCCCTTGAAATGTGGCTGGGAAAGACCCTGTGACTTGGGTGATAAAGTTCACCAGACCGTGAGTGGATGAACGCTAGGGGTTTGTTGAATGTTCATTATGTGCCCAGCACTGCTGTGGCTCTGTGCTTTTCCTCTGAGGGCTGGGGGCTCCTTCCTATAGCTCCTGCATCCTGAGGTAGGCAACAGGCCTTGCATCAGTTCTGTCCATTGTAGCATAAGACATAGGATTTGAGCCTGTAAACTTAGGCTCCTTCTCTTGTGTTTGGATGATTTGGGGGATTGGTCTTTGGGGGATATCAGAACTGAATAAACGCATAGCCACATGCTGGATTTTTGGCCAGAGATGGCACCGCTGAAAGAATGAACAGGTGAAGGTATTGTCTCCCTGGACCCTAAATCCCCAAGCTTGAAGAGAGGAAAAGATTTTATGTAATAACAAATATTATAGCTGATGATAGTGAACTTGAACCTTTTTTGGGGAAGAGGGGCAGTTGCATTGATATATATTCATTTATTTATTGTGGTAAAACATACATAACATAAAATCTACCGTTTGAATCATTCTTAAGTGTACAGTTCAGTGTCATTAAGTACATTCACATTGTTGTACAACCATCACCACCGTCCATCTCCAGAGCTTTTTCGTCTTCCCAAACTGAAACTGTCCCCATTAAACAGTAACTCCTGTTTCTCCCCCTAGGCCCTGGCAAACACCATTTTACTTTCTGTTTTTATGAATTTGACTACTCTAGATACCTTGTGTAAGTGGAATCAAGCCAAATTTGTCTTTAAAAAAAAAAAAAGATTTTATTTATTTGGCAGAGAGAGAGAGAGCGCACAAGCAGGGAGAGCAGCAGGCAGAGGGAGAGGGAGAAGCAGGCTCCCCGTTGACCAGGGAGCCCAGACGTGGGGCTTGATCCCAGGACCCTGGGATCATGACCTGAGCCAAAGGCAGACGCTTAACCAACTGAGCCACCCAGGCGCCCCTTGTCTTTTCTTTTTTTTTTTTTTAAGATTTTACTTATTTATTACAGAGGGAGAGAGAGAACGAGAGAGCATGAGGGGGGTAGGGTCAGAGGGAGAAGCAGACTTCCCACTGAACAGGGAGCCTGATGTGGGACTTGATCCCAGGACCCTGGGATCATGACCGGAGCCGAAGGCAGACGCTCAATCAACTGAGCCACCCAGGCACCCCCCCCCCTTTTTTTTTTTTAATTTGAGAGAGAGAGAAAGAGAGTGTGAGCACGAGCACGGGGAGGGGCAAGCAGACTCCCCTGAGCGGGGAGCCCTATGCTGGGCTCCATTCCATCCTGAGATGACCTGAGCTGAAGTCAGATACCTAACTAACTGAGCCACCCAGGTGCCCCCAGAATTTGTCTTTTTGTGACTGACTTATTTCTCTTAGTATAATGTCTTCAAGGTTCATCCATGTTGTAGTATATGTCAAAATTTCCTTCCTTTTTTTTTTTTAAAAAGTTGTATTTATTATTTTTTAAGATTTTATTTATTTATTTGACAGAGAGAGACACAGCGAGAGAGGGAGCACAAGCAGGGGGAGTGAGAGAGGGAGAAGCAGGCTTCATGCTGAGTAGGGAGCCTGACGCAGGGCTCGATCCCAGGACCCTGGGATCATGACCCGAGCCGAAGGCAGACGCTTAACGACTGAGCCACCCAGTCGTCCCCAAAAAGTTATATTTAAGTAATCTTTATACCCAACGTGGGGCTTGAACTCACAACTCCAAGAGTTACATGCTGTTCCAACTGAGCCAGCCAGGCGCCCCATAGTTTCTTCCTTTTTAAGGCTGAGTAATATTCCATTGTGTATATATGTCACATTCGGTTTATCCATTCATCCATTCAGCAGTAGACACTTGGTTTGGTTTGCTTTCACCTTTTGGCTATTGTGAATAATGCTGCTATGAACATGAGTGTACAGATACCTGTTCAACTCCCTGTTTTCAGTTCTTTTGGGTATATACCTGGAAGTGGAATTGCTGGATCATGTGGTAATTCTTTGTTAAAAATTAAGCATTTTAAAAACATAGTGTAATTTTTTAAGATTTTATTTATTTATTTGAGAGAGAGAGAGCATGAATGGGGGGAGGAGCAGAGGGAGAGGTGAGCATGGAGCCTGTTACAGGGCTTGATTCATGACCCCAAGATCATGACCTGAGCCGAAATCAAGAGTTGGATGCTTAACTGACTGAGCCACCCAGGCACCCCAACATAGTTTAATTTTTTAAACTTAGAATTACTATATGATTAACTGCCATACTGATTTCCACAGCTGCTGTACCACCGATGCACAAGGGTTCTAATCTTCATATCCTCACCAACACTTGTTATTTTCTGTTTTCTGTTGTTTGTTTGTCCTAAAGGGTATGAAGTTGTATCTCATTGTGGTTTTGATCTACATTTCCTTAGTGATTAGTGATGCTGAACATCTTTTCATGTGCTTATTAGCCATTTGTCTCTTTTTTGGAGAAATAACTATTCAAGTCCCTGCCCATTTTTAATAGGTTTTCTGTTTGGTTTTGTTTTTTGTTGAGTTGTAAGAGATCTTTGAATATCCTGGATATTAAACCCTTATCACATATATGATTTGCACATATTTTCTCCTATACCATGGGTTGCTTTTCACTGTGTTGATGGTGTCCTTTGAGATACAAAAGTTTAAGATTTTGATGTAGTTTTTTTCTTTTGTTGCCTGTGCTTTGAGTGTAATATTCAAAAAATCATTGCCAATTCCAATGTAAATCTTTTCTCCTATGTTTTCTTCTAAGAGTTTTACAGTTTTAGGTCTTTGTTTATTTGATCTGTTTTAAGTTAATTTTGCATATGGTGTATGGTAAGGGCCCAACTTCATTCTTCTGCATGTAGATATCCAGTTGTCCCAGCACCATTTGTTGAGATTGTCATTTTCCAATTGAATGGTCTTAGCATCTTTGTCAAAATCAGTTGACCACATATGGGAGGGTATATTTCTGTGTTCTCTGTTGTGTTACTGTGGTCTGTATGTCTGTCTCTATGCCAGTACCAACACTGTTTTGATTATCACAGCTTTGTGGAAAGTTTTGAAATCACCAAGTGTTAGTCCTCCAACTTTTTTTCATCTTTTTCAAGGTTGTTTTGGCGATTCATTGTCCCTTGAGATTCCATATGGATAGCATTAAATCTGTGTATTGCACTGGGTAGTATTGGCATCATAACAATATTAAGTTTTCCAGTTGTGAACACAGATGTCTTTCCATTTATTTATGTTTTCTTTAATTTCTTTCAGCAATATTTTATAGTTTTTAGTGTACAAGTCTTTTGTCTCCTTGGTCAAGTTTATTCCTAAGTATTTTATTCCTTTTTAATTTTTTAAGATTTATTTATTTATTTTAGAGAGGGGAGGGGCAGGGGGAGAGGGAGAGAGAAAGTCAAGCCGACTGATCATGGAACCCGATGCAGGACTAGATCTTATTACCCTGAGATCACAACCTGAGCTAAAACCAAGAATTGGATGTCTAACTGACTGAGCCACCCTGGCACCCTGATATTTTCTTCTTCTTCTTCTTCTTCTTTTTTTTTAAGATTTTATTTATTTAAGAGAGAGAGAGAGAGCGTGAGTGCACCAGCGAGGGGGAGGGTCAGAGGGAGAAAGAGAAGCAGACTTCCCACCAAGCAGGGAGCCCGACATGGTGCTTAATCCCAGGACCCCAGGATCCTGACCTGAGCTGAAGGCAGACGCTTAACTAACTGAGTCACCAAGGTGCCCCCCCCCGTATTTTATTCTTTATAATGCTATTATAAATTGAATTATTTTAATTTCCTTTTTCATTGTTCACTGTTAGTGTATAGAAAATCAACTGCTTTTCATTTGTTGATTTTGTATCCTTCAACTTTGCTGAATTTATTTATTCTAATAGCATTTTAGGGTTTTCTACATATAGGATCATGTCATCTGTGGAAGAGAGAGTTTTACCTATTTTCCAATTTGGGTGCCTTTTATTTTTCTTGTCTAATTGCTTCGGCTAGAACTTTTAATACTCTGTTGAATAGAGTGGCAAACACAGGCATCTTTGTCTTGTTTCTGATCTTAGGAAAAGTTTTTCAGTCTTTCACCCTTGGGTATGATGTTAGCTGTGGGCTTATCATATATGGCTTTTATTATGTTGAGACAGTTGTCTTTTATTCCTACTTTGTTGAGTATGACTGAGATGTAACTTAACATACCATACAATTCCCCCACTTAAAGTGTACAATTCAATGTTTTTTAGTATATTCATGGGGTCCTTATAGCTTTTTTACTCTCTGCTTATCTCAGACTGGTTGGATAATAGTTTTCAAGTGCATAAAGACATGCTGGAAGGTAGAAGGCTGTGAGTTTTTGTAATTTTATAACATCATACTTTTGGAAGAGATAGTGTCACCCATTGTTAGAAGAGTTGGGACTCATTTCTTTTGAACACTGACTCAACTCCAATTTCATATGAATATGCAACTTAGGCTCCTGTGGGGTTGCTCCCTGTATCATTGACACCTGCAGGTGACATGGCATCCAAGTGTGGGTATTGGATCTCCTCTGGGTGCTCTACCCTTAGCTCATCCACTTGGGTTCACAAGTTGACCCTAGGGTTTATGTAAAGGCTCCCAGGCCATCCACTGGTAAACACTATCCCACCTATGGGGTAGAGAGTTTATAAGAAGGTGTTGAGGGCTAGCTGCTGGAGGTGGAAAAGGCTTCCCCTGTGTAGAAGCCTAAGCAACTTGTGTTTGAGTACATGTGCTTATTAGTTCCTCATTCCCATGGAAATTTATGGAATTAGACCCCTGTTGCTGGTGGCCAAGCTGCTTGACCTTCCCTATTTGCATTAACCTTAAGTGGTTAAGGGTCGTCCGGGAAACATGCGCTCTAAACACAAACCCTCATCTTAGTGTCAGGAAACCTGTATGCTAGGGTGGGATCACATGTGGTATTGGGCAGAGACTCAGGCCCCTCCAAACAGGGCAGGATGAGTGGGCTGACATCCAAGTCACGGAAACCCCTGGCTATGTTGTACATGACTATGTTGATTGATGACTGCAGAGCAGTTGAGGTTGTTTGCTGCTTGGTCAGCCGAGACATTAAGAGAATGGAGACCAGCTTTTGGCAGCCTCTACCATGTGAAGTAAGGAAGCTGATTATTTGGGCTGCTGTTTTTCTGGGAAAAAGTGCAGGTTTTAATCTAATGGGAATCCTGCCAGCAGGCTTACACTGCTTCTGCCCCTGATGCTTCTTCAAGGTCCATTTTTGGCAGGAGGTCGCAGGCAGTTTTGAACCTTGCAAGTCCGTCTTTGAAGTGCTGTTCCTTTCCCTTCCCTCTTTCCCCTAACTCCTGCAGGCCAAGTTATCAGGGTCATGTGTTGGTGTCTTCCTGGTTCCTGCCAGCATGATGGGGTAGCTGGTTTCAGAGGAAGATGTGTGGGTCAGAGCCTTCCTTCCTTGTCTGATCCTTTATTTGGATGGTAGAGGCTGCTGCCCCAAAACACAGTGGCACAGCCAGCCAGACAAGGGCAAAGGGGCATTTACTATAGATTAAGGACTTGCAGAGACAGGAGCACCATGTTGTGGGAACTCAGGTAGTGTTAGGAAACAGGTATGTAGGTTCATGGAGCATGTCGGGGGGAAAAAAAGAAATAATCCAAGATGGGGAAATGTATGTGGAAGTGTTCCTTGCAGAATCATTTACAACAGGGAACAATTGGAATGTAAATGTGCAGCCACTTGGGAATGGTCAAAAGAAGGCAACCCTATGTAATTACTTTAAAAAACATTTTTGTGTGGGGGTACCTGGGTGGCTCAGTCAGTTAAGCGTCTGCTTTCGGCTCAGGTCATGATCCCAGGGTCCTGGGATGAAATCCCGCATCCGGCTCCCTGCTCAGGGAGTCGGCTTCTCTCTCTCCCTCTACCCCTCCCCCCGGTTGTGCTCTCTCTTTTTCTCTCTCACGCTCTCTCTTTCTCTGTCAAATAAATAAAATCTTTAAAAAAAAATGTTTAAAATGGGCCTGGATTAGAGATGTAAAGTACAGCATAGAGGATATAGCTGTAGTTTTTCCATGTCTTGGTCCTTGGTGAAGAGTGGCTTGTCCCTGTGAGCTTGATCTTGCATTGTTCTGCCAAGTACTACTTAGGATTCAGCTACTTACTTTAGGTACTTCTTGAGGATAGATTCCGCTGCCTTAGCCGGAGCCAGAAACCGAGGACTGGAAGCAGTGATTTCAGGAAACTTTAGTCCGAAACTGAAGTTCCTGGTTACAGACTCTACCTCTTGTTTCTCCAGCTACTTGAGGCATTGAGATGATTTTCATTAGAAAATCAAAATGTGAAGGCTCTCCAAGAACCACTAGTGTGTTAAGAATCTCTATATTCATTGTTTTTCCTGTTTTTCTTTTACCAAGAAATATTTTAGAAGGGAGATGCATAATCATTTGCTAACCAAAAATTTTTTGTGTGTGATTTTTTGAAGGTACATGGGAATAGGACTCTCAGCTCAAGGCGTCAACATGAACAGACTTCCTGGTGAGTCACCGGTTAAGAGAATATTTGTTCTGCTTTTCTGATCCATTCTGTGATGAGAATCATGGCGGCAGCCAAGAGGCTGGAGGGAATTTTGCTGACTACCTTACCTAAAGCCAGGCCATTGGGTGGAAGATCCTAAAACATGGCCATGCTGGAATGGTATGGGCTTCCATTCCAAAAATTCATTGGAATTTGAACTGTTTGCAGTCAAAACCAACCTTAGCTTGCTCCTAGTGGAGATAGGCCTTAGTAGCCCTTACTCCCATTGGCCTTTGACCAGCCTGGGACTCCGGCATATATGGAGAAGAAGGCTCCTGCCAACCCTGGCTTCTCTGTTACTTCACCATTATTAACCATCAGTCTTTAAGTGGCCTCCCATTTGGAACGTGGTCGAGGTGATTTTTTAATAAATAGGAAGTGTGCGAGACTTGGGTTGGCAGTCAGCAACCTCAGATTTGTGGAATCTCTGGACCCTGCAGATGGTCCTCTGCTACAACCCAGGCACCCTTTCAGCCGCTTTCTGCCCAGTGGCTCATGCCCAGTCTTGGGCTGTGTACAGTTGAAGGGATAGAAGCCTCCACCAGAAGCTGGTGAGTTCCAGAAGATGGTCCTAAGTCCATTTCTCCCTTCAGTGGCCTAAGTGACATGGTGCAAGGTGCCCTGGCACCACCATGAAGGCAGGCAAAGTCCCTGTGTTTTTGCCCTGGCTCTCTCTACTTTTTGTGCCTCAGACACAGAGAAGGCAGCTGGCTTTTCCAAAGAGAGCAGCACTTAAACGTTACATCTTTTCTCATCTATGCTTAATATCAGTCACAGATTTTCTTTTCTTTTTATTTATTTATTTGACAGACAGAGAGAGAGAGAGCACAAGCAGGTAGAGTAACAGGTAGAGGGAGAGGGAGACGCAGGCCTCCCGCTGAGCAGGGAGCCCGATACGGGGCTCGATTCCAGGACCCTGGGATCATGACCTGAGCTGAAGGCAGTTGCTTAACCAGCTGAACCACCCAGGTGCCCCTCAGATTTTTTTTTTCTGATTGACTAATTTCAAGTACTTGAAATCTAGACTTGCTCAGGATTCAACTAATTGTCAGGAGTCTGAAAATTTTCAACTTTGATCTGAGTGAAAACTGGCCTTTAGTTATTAATCAGGGTATGTGTGGTATGTTTGGCTTCTTCATGTAGCATGTGGCTGTAATCTTTTTTTTTTTTTTAATATTTTATTTATTTATTTATTTGAGAGCGAGAGAGAATGCCTGCAACAGGGAGAAGGGACAGAGGGGGAAGAAGAGGGACAAGGGGCTCGATCTCAAAACCCTGAGATCATGACCTGAGCCGAAATCGAGTCGGCAGCTTAATGAGCTGAGCCACCCAGGTGCCCCTTAATCTTTTTCTTACTTCAAATGTGTTCTTTGAACTTTTGCACTGCTTTGGTGGCAGAGGAAAGAGGCTTATTATATAGAAGTAACTATTATAATCTGTTATTAACTGTCACTTTAAGCAACCCTGAACATTGGTTAAATGAATTTTTGTTAATCCACAGAAAAGAATACTATGCAGCCATGAAGAGAATGAGGAGGTTCTTTAGGTACTGATTTGGAGTAATCTCTAGGATATATTGTTAAGTGGAAAATATAAGGCATAGAACAGTGTATAATATGCTACCAAATGTACAAAAATAAAAAAGGCAAAATGAGCATATCTGTACCTGCTTGTACATGCATGGAATATCTTTGGAAAGCTACAGAAAAACTTGGGAAGGGACAGGGTGGCTAGGGATAGGACTGGGAAGGAGATTTTTCACTTTCAAAGTTTTCACATTTTCTTTCTTGTGAACATATTATTTGTTTAAAAAGTATAAATAGAATTAAAACAAAATAAACAAAAGCCAATGCCTTGTATCAAGGAGTCCTCACATCTGTCTTTCAGGTGGATTTGGAATATAGCCTTTTACCATGTGCTTGGCTTGGTATTCTAAGTTCCACATACTCATCCTTCTTTAGTAAGAACCGTTTTTTGCATGGCTCATTTGGTTTGATATCCATAGAGTGGAGCAGATGAAGTGGGAGGGGGAGGTTCAAGGTCTACCTGGGCTGACCTGAATCTCTTTGAGATGGAGCCATGTGGAGCTGGCCAGATCTGTTTGCCTCGTTCATAAGATGGGGTTTTGACCCCCTCCGGGCCAGTTGGAGGGCAGCTGCTGGTCATGTGCTTTGATGTCGTGAATGTAACATTGTAGGGAAGTCCATGTGGGGCCCTTGCGCAGTCAGATCCTGTCCAGGCCCAGATGTGGGCCTGTAGGAGAAGGGGCTTGGAGACAGTGGATGAGGTGTTAGTTCCCACACTAACGTATCAGGAGAGTTGGCACTTTTTTTTACATCCTGAGTGGTGTGTCTCTTGTTCAGCAGGAGAAAGGGGCCTCTGTGGGTATCATGCCTGTTTTCATTTCACTCTGCCTGCCAGCTCTGAGGGCTTTCCTTTCTGCCATATCTGATAATCTCCCTGATTATTCCTTAAGGTAGAAACTAGGAATCAGATTGCAGCTAGATAGAGATTCTCCCTAGGAAGAATGGATGCGTCTGGCTTTCCCAGGTTACAGGGCTGGCTGAATGGCTGGGAAGACCTAGCACAGGACAGATGTAGGGGTAGAGGGGAGACATTCCTCTTAGGAATGATGGTGGGCCTGTTACTGTTCATCCCAATGCTGGATTTGGAAGATCAGAATCCCCTTCGGCACTTTCCATTTTCTGGGGTTGCTTTTTTTGGTATGTGTGTGGGAGGCTTAATGAGCATACGTTCTCCAAAACTGAAAGTATCATCATTCATAAAGAGTTGGACCTGAAGCTATAAGCATGTATTCCACTGGGGACATGAGATGGAGGATGGCAGCTGCTAAAGCCTTTCTGGTTGTTGCTTCTGATTTCCAAGAGACCCTTGGTTGTGATGAAGGCTGTTGGGACTGTTTGGATATATGGTTGTGGGAGGTGAGTGATGATGGTGGCCTAGGCTGGGTGTAGAATTTGAGACTTTGGTGTTACAACTTCAGATAAGATGTTTGAGCACTGGTGTATCTTCTTGATAGATACTGTTGTGTTTCATGGAAAGTGGTGGTTGGGGTGGTGGTTGGTTACTGTGGCTTTACAGGGGTGTTTCAGCCTGGTGTTGAGAGACATATAGGAGTTTGCCAGGTGGGTCTGGTGGTGGTACAATAAGGCCTGTGAGTAGATCTCTAAGTTGTCTAGTGTGATGGGTTGGCTTCCTGGGGACAGTCAGGATGACCCAGTTGAAGGAAGAGTCTTATATTCCATGTCAAGGGGCCAGGACTTCTTTATTTAAGCAGTGGGGATTGCAGGAGTGTTTTGAACATAGGCAAAATGTGATCAGATTTGCTAATAAGTAACTAGTTCAAGAGTGAACTAGTGTAGAGGAGGCTAAGATGGGCTGCCTGGGCAGTAAGAATTGTAAGAGCTTAGGCGTGTGATATAACTTCAGAAGGTGGTAGATTTTGCTTAAAAAAAGGACTCCCTTTCCTTATTCTGAAATATTTAACTAGCAGCATTTAATCATAAGTGGACAGTTATATTTATAAGTGCCTTATGGGTGTATATTGAGATAACTCAGCATATCTTGTTTAGTTGAGAAGAGTCCTACTTGGTCATTGGGTGGGTTCCTTATTTTCACGGCTGTACATGTAGATTACTTTTGATTTGTAAGTTTAGAAAAATTTATCAGCGAATCTATCAGAGCCAGTTGGTCTTTTGGGGAGGACATCTTTTGAAGACTTTCCTTTCCTCTCTTATTAGCTTGTTCAGGTAACTTCTTTCTTACGGCATCACTTTCAGTATATTCTGTTTTGGCCATCTGATTCTCTTTATAGGAAAATGGCTATGATTAATATTATCCAAAACCTAAAAAGGGGCTCCTGGCTGGCTCAGTTAGTAGGGCACATGACTCTTGATTTCGGGGTCATGAGTTCAAGCCTCATGTGGGGTGTAGAGATTACTTAAATCAATAAAACTTCTTTTTAAAAAGATTTATTTCTTTATTTGAGAGAGAGAGGGAGAGAGAGCGTGTGGGGGAGGGACACGAGAGGGAGCGGGAGAGCATCTTAAACAGACTCTGCTGAGCAGACCATAAGATTCACCCCTTTAAAGTGTACATTTCGGTGGTTTTAGTGTAGTCACAGAGTTGTGCTACCATCACCTCTATCTAGTTCCAGAACATTTTCATCACCCCAAAGAGAAACCCCATACCCATTAGCAGTAATTCCCTGATTCTCTTTCCCTGTAGCCCCTGAAAACCACTAATCTACTTTCTGTCTCCATGGATTTTCCTTTTCTGGACATTTCATATCAGTGGAGTCATATAACAGGTGACCTTTTTTTTTTTAAAAAAAAGATTTTATTTATTTATTTGACAGAGAGACACAGAGAGAGAGGGAACACAAGCAGGGGGAGTGGGAGAGGGAGAAGCAGGCTCCCCGCAGAGCAGGGACCTTGATGCAGGGCTCGATCCCAGGACCCTGGGATCATGACCTGAGCTGAAGGCAGACGCTTAACCGACTGAGCCACCCAGGCGCCCCCACAGGTGGCCTTTTGTGTATGGCTTCTTTTACTTAGCATACGGTTCTTGAAGTTCATCTAAGTTGTAGTGTGTATCAGAACTTCATTCCTTCTTATGGCCAAATAATATTCTATAATATGGATATATCACATTTTGCTTATCCATGTGTCTGTTGATGAATATTTGGATTTTTTAAATGAATATTTGGCTTGTTTCTCCTTTTTGGCTGTTATGATTTATGCTATAAACATTTGTGTACAAGTTTTTGTGTGGACATATGTTTCATTTCATTTGATTATATACTTAAGGAGTGGAATTGCTGGGTCATGTGGTAACAACTTTTATTTAGGGTTTTGATCCATTTAATTTTTGTTTATGGTGTGAGGTAAGGATCCAACTTCATTCATTTGCATGTGGCTATCCAATTGCCCTAGCATTAGTTGTTGAAAAGACCATTCTTTCCTTACTGAATGATCTTGGTACCTTTGTTGAAAATCATTTGAGCCAGAGATGTATGGATTTTTTTTCTGGATTCTCAGTTCTATTCCATTGATCTATATATTTGTCCTTGCCTGTACTATACTGTCTTGATTACTGTTGCTTTGTAGTAAGTTTTGAAATCGGAAGTGTGAGTCGTTCAACTTTTTTCTTCTTTTTCAGGATTGTTCTGACTCTTCTGGTTCCCTTGCAATTCCATATGAATTTTAGAATCAGCTTGTTAATTACTATAAAGAAGTCAGCTGGGATTTTGATTGGATTGCACTGAATCTATAGATCAGTTTGGGAAGTATTGCCATCCTAATAATGTTAAACTTTCTGATCCATGAACGTGAAGTGTTTTTCCATTTGTTTAGATCTTCTTTAATTTGCTTCAACAATATTTTCTAATTTTCAGATCATAAATATTACATTTCTTTTGTCAAATTTATTCCTAAGTGTTTTATTCTTTTAGATACTACTGTGAATGGAATTGCTTTCTTAATTTCATTTTTAGGTTGTTCATTGCAAGTGTATAAAATGTAATTGATTTTTGTATATTGATCTTGTGTTATCTTTTTGTATGATGCTAGATTCAGTTTGCTAGTATTTTGTTGAAGATTTTTGCTTCTACTTTTATTTCCTTTGCCCTTTGGTTTATTTCCCCCCATACTCTTAAGTATAGGTTTGTCATTGTATTTTAATTTTCTCACTAATAAAGATAGAATTTTATTGTTAGATATTTTTTCTTTTTTTTAAAGATTTTATTTTTATTTATTTGACAGAGCGCACAAGCAGGGGGAGCAGGCAGAGGGAGAGGGAGAAGCAGGCTCACTGAGCAGGGAGCCCAATGTGAGGCTCCATCCCAGGACCCTGGCATCATGACCTGAGCCGAAGGCAGATGCTTAAGGACTGAGCCACCCAGATGCCCCGTTAGATATTTTTTTCTAAGTACTTACTTCTCACAAAATTTTTTTTTTTAAGATTTTATTTATTTATTTGAGAGAAAGATAGCAAAAGAGCACAAGTAGGGGGAGCGGCAGTCAGAGGGAGAGGGAGAAGCAGTCTTCCCCGCTGAGCAAGGAGCCTGTTGCGGGGCTCGATCCCAGGACCCTGGGATCATGACCTGAGCCAAAGGCAGACACTTAAGCGACTGAGCCACCCATATGCCCCTCACAAATTTTTTTTAAATTAATTAATTTATTGGAGAGAGAGGAGAGAGAGGAGAGAGAGAGCGTGTTGAGGAGGGGCAGAGGGAGAGAGAGTCTTAAGTAGACCCCATGCTGAGCGTGGAGCCTGACGTGGGGCTCAGTCTCACAACCCTGAGATCATGACCTGATCCGAAACCAAGAGACAGACACCTTAACCAACTACACCACCCAGGCACCCCCTCTTACAAATTTTTATATACTGTTTTAGTTTGAGCTTTTCATTTTAAGATAGTTATTACATTCTTTATTCTTGATTTTCTTCCTGACCCAGGTTGTGTTCAAGACAGTAGAGTGCTCTGTAATTTTCACATGATTGCGCACTATTTAATTTTTGTGTAATTGGCTGAGCCTGACCTTATTCCATCATGATCAGGAATATGATGTGGCCTACCTTTTAAAAAATTTGCCTAATGCTGATTTATACTTCAGCACATCAGGTTTTGTGAAATACGTAGGTACAGAGTTTGTTCCCAGTGTGCCATAGAGTTTCCTATACATTTGTTTTTTCTTATTCATTTACATATCAATCTATTTTATGAATTTGTTACCAGAAGGTAAAAGAAATTTTGAAAATAATGTTACCTGCAACCTTGTGCCTAAGGGCTGAGGGCTTCAGGTTGGAGGGCTTAAGCAGCTGTGGGTCTGATGGTTGGTGCTGGGTCAGGAAGACAGTGGGTAGGGTATTGCAGGGAGCCACTGAGGGATTTAAGCAGGGGTGTGATCGGCCCAGGTTGGAGGGGGCAGGGGCAGGAGCAGGTGCAAGGAGGCCAATTAGGAGACTGTCTCAGTGGCCCAGAAGAACATGGTGGTATCTTGGATTAGAGAGATGGGGAGGAGGACAGGCCCTGTGGGAGTAATTCATCTGGCTTGGTGTCTTCAGAATAGTGGGTGAACAGACTGCAAACTACTAGTGTTGTGCTTTCAGGATTTTGCTGATAGTTTGTTTCAAGAATTCTTTTATTAATAAAGTAGCCTGGTGATAGCCATTTTTGATGCCAAGTCTCAGTGTCGTTCAGAGCAAGTAGCAGAGTGCAAATCGAACAGCCCTTGTCTGAGTCGGTCTAAGAAAAAGGTAACTTCGGAAGTCCAGCCTTGGCCTGCCCAGGTGCTGCTGTCAAGAAGTACCTGGTCTTTGGCTCTAATATATTCCTGCCTTTCATGAGTCCTTGGAAGAAAAGCTTATGAGGAAGGGGAGGCCCAAGTGTAGAACTGAAGCCCCTTTTCTTATAGTTCCTGATCTGGTTGAGTGAAACCAGTAAGAACAGATGATGGACTTGACTGAGAGAGAGCCTCCACCCCTCTCTCTCTGAAGTAAGTACTTCTTGACTGTAGGAGATAACCTCTGTCTTACACACACACACACACACACTCTGTCTCAGTCTCTCTCTCTCTCTCTCTCCCTCCCCCCCTTCCTTTCTCCTCTACCCTGGGCTCCTTGCTTCTCTGGCTGCCTGTGTCTTGTTCCGGATTAGAACTTACAAGAGCTGAGTGAAGTGGGTGTGGAGGCAGTAGAGGCAGTTCTCTCTTTCTTTGAGGGGCCCAGAGACTCTCTGGCCTATGAATGGTTGACTGTACTTTGCCAAGGCCTGAAAGTGCAGTTGAAGGGCAGCTAGTGACCCATCCAGGCAATTAGACAACTCACCTCTTTGTCTCCACTCTGTCTTTGAGCAGGTCACACCTCCAGAAACCTCAGTGCTTTGTTGAAGGTCCAGCACACAGTGAACCTGCTTGCTCCAAACTAAGTTTATCTGACTGCAAAACCCAGATCCTCATGCTTTCCTTGTGTCCACTGACAGTCGCTGTTCACCCTGGCCCCCAGGTGGCACACTTCAGAGTAATCTTCGCCCTGTCCCTTTCCTCATCTCTTGGTTCTGCCACTCCCCAAGTGTGTCTTTAATCTGGCCCCCTTCTGTATCCTCACTGTCATTGCCTCCCCATTGGGCTCTTTCCATGGCCTCCTGATTCATCTCTCTACCTCAGGCCTCTGCTCTTCACTTCCTGTCCCTTGCCCGTTTTGTGTTTCTGACCCCTCTGCCAGGGATACAGTCCTGTGAGCCTTGCTCAGCATCTTCTGCCCCTCCTGCCCTCCACACAGGCTGCACACCAGCATGTTTGTGAGGCCCCAGATACGCTGCAAACATACCCCGCTCTGCCCCTTGATAGATCCCTTCTTGCTGTGGGGGTGTCCTTCCTGCTTGTGTCCCCCTGTGCAGTACTGCCTGATCCTTTTAGCCCTGACCACATTTCTGTGATGACGCTTACCTCCCTGCCTCGTGGGACTCCTTCATATTTACCGAACAGTGTTCTCGCTGGGACTTGGGCCACATCTTTTTATCACCACTCTCCCAGAGTGAGCACAAATGCACTCGGGCTGTTCCTGCATCTTGCTGGGCTCTGCCTCAGCACCGTGGCTTCTGTAAGCCAAGTGTGGTTCTGGAACCAGTCTTGAGTCAGGTCCCTGCTGGCCTGCAGCCTGCCTTTGGCTGGGAGAAGCCTTTATTTGGAGCTTAGCCTCCCTACTCTGCCCTAACTATTGCGGCACTGATTGTGCATGGGGGCTCTGCCCCCACCTTCTACCTATAAGAGGAGTGACTATCCCCCCTTCTCTGTATGTTAGGGCTCAGTGTCGTTGAATCAACTATGGGCTCACATTTAGTCATGTGAGGAAGCAGATCTTTAGGGTTGTGGTCAGCTTGTGGAGCAGTATGCAGTCAGTGGTTGAGAGCATGGACTCTGGAGACACACCATCTGCATTTGCATCCTGGCAGCTTTGTTACCTGAGGTAAGTTATGTAACTGCTCTGTGCCTCTCTTTTCCCCATCTGTAAAATGGAAACAATACTAGTTTGCAACTCACATATGGAATGGTTATGAGAATTTAGTGAGTTCCTGTGAAGTGCTTAGAATAGTGCCTGATAAAAAAAAGCGTACATATATGTTAGCTTTTGTTGGAATTGAGAAAAAGTATTTTTTCCTACCTGAGGAAGGATGTACCTATACATTTGAAGTTCTTAAGTAAATAAGTAAGTAAGTAAGTAAATAAATAAATACAGTTCTTTTATGAATGTTTGTATAACAGAGTGGAGTTAGGTGTAATTGGAACTACATTTTCTTTCCAGTGCTTGTGTTTTCTGTATCTGAGTAGCCATGTTAGTACATGTTAACCGGAGTTGAATTATGGAGGATGAAGATGGCATAGCAAATAAAGTCAGGATATTGATGTTTCAAGTGTTCTCGTGTACTGGCTCAGCACAGCCGTCTTTGCCTCTAGGGCTGTCGGGAGTAGGGATAGCCACTCTCGGGGTCTCACTTGGTCCCGGGAGCAGACGATAACAGAGTACCTTTGGTATGAGACTGGTAGTCAGACTTTCCCAGGAACATATGGGCACGTCTCAGCTTGCATGGTCAGAAGTTTCTGCATGGTCAGAAGTTTTGATGTTTACCTTTTGTAAGATGTTTTTGGCCTCCATTAAATGTGAAACCAAGGAACACATGTGGTCCAAAATAAGAATGTCAGAATTTTTGGGCAAATGGCTTGAAAGCAGGGCAGGATAATCTACAGGCAGGTGAGTTCCTGCAGCCCGGCCCTCCCGTTGTTGATTTGGCAGCAAGTAGCATGGGCTGCGATCCCTGGATTGAGGAAGCAGGGAGGAAAAGCCAGGGGCATGGCTAGAGAGAGGGTTTTGGGCTTCTCCAAATCTTGGGTGCTTTGAAGGGGTTGAGGATAGGACAGATCTTCCTTTTGTGCCTTGTGCCTCAGAGAGGGCCAGGAAGACTCAGGCTGTGTTGATAGGTAGCCCCATGTGCATCAGAGCTGGGTAGCTGATAATTTTCTCCTTGCCATTTCTGAGCAGGAGGCAGCTGTTCTGGTGTGCCGTATATTACCTTAATTACTACAACCCCTCCAAGGAGAACCCTTGAGGCTTACTTACTTCACACTGTTGGAAAAGAAGCAGCTCCACAGCTGGGCACTGGGGGTTGGGAGGGTGCGTATCTCCTGAAGCAGATGGCACCTCGCAACTAGGCCCTGGTAGGGGGGTGGGAGGGTAGTAGGGGAACTGTCTGCCTGCTCCCACAGGATGGTCATGTTCAAGTGAACATCTTTTCCTCCCCCTAGAGCTTACCTTAACTAAGCCTACCCTGAATGGTCTGTTAGGAGCATGCCCCCGGGAATGTTTGTGTCCCGATCTCGTGGCTGGGGCCTGCTTCTGCTGGGTGGGACAGATCTGCAAATAGCCGATATTTCACATTTGCATGTGCCGTGTGAGAGGAAGAGCAGATAGCAGAGATGAGGGCAGAACGTGGGTGTTTATGCCAGGTTCACGAGTGCCGAGGCTAGCGCCCGTCAGTGTGGCAGGCACTGACGATAAACCCTCATAACTTGCAGTGTAAGGTGTCTGCTCAGTGCAAATACCAATAGCAGGTGGCTTTGCACAGTGAATGTCTTAAAGTTTACTGGCATGTAGGTGGGTTTCCAGTACTCTGGAAATGCTCTTTGTCGGTACCCACTAAGCAGGCACTGCTTCTGTCCCACTCCATGTAGTGTGAAGACCCTTGTTCCCCCCAGCTGGTGAGCCCCGTTCATGTCCACCTATAAACACCACTGTCTTTGGATATCTTTCACCCCAGGATCTACAGGGCTTCACAGGAGTCTGCCAGGGGGCTGCTCAGCCCCTCCATGAGTCCGGTTGGGTGAATTGAGTCATCAGGGCCCCACTGGGAATCTGGGTGTACCTGCTCCTAACCATGGCAGAGCGCCTGGAAACAGGCCTCAGCAACACTGGTGTGATTGTAGGCCCCATACAAGCCTCCCAAGTGAGTGCCGGCTTAGGCTGGTAAAGGGAAGAAGCCGACTGGTGATGGCCTTGCAGTTCACGCTTATAAAGTGCCTCAAAGTAGCCCTGTCTAGAAAAGGCAGGCAGTCAGGAGATTCTCTGAAGCTGCTGGAGCAGCTGCCCAGGACCAGAGTCGTGGGAAGAATAGGTTGGGGTTTGTGTGCCTGGTGCTGCCCAGCCCCTCACTGCCTTGCTCAGTCTGTTCTTTCTCTGTCTGAGATATCCTTGGGAAATGACCTGGCTGGGAGTGGAGGGGTAGATACCCGGGTTCCACTGGGAAGTCCAGAGCAGAGGGTGGTTTGGCAGTTGGGGCCCAAGAGCCAGGTAGCTGTTCAAAATCCCTGGTGGTTCCCATGGTAGTTAATGGTGCTGGTGCTGCAGGACCCACCGTCGTCCCTGCTGCGGGGCTTGTTTCATGTTTCTGCCTCCGGGCTACTCCTCCCTGGGTCTGCAGTGCCCTGGGCCCCGTGGCCAGCCAAGTCCTGGTCCTTTCCTGTGGGCCTCTTCCCTCAGCCACAGGGAGACCTGTATTACCATAACATACCACCATAACATATCAGGGCTGCTTGGCAGCCTTTTGAAGTGAGGCAACTCTGTCAGGCATGGAAATTATTATTCCTGGTCCTGAGATTTCTTGTCTGCAGTATCCTATTTTCTTCTTCCAAATACCAGCTCCCACCTCTGTAGCCAGAGGTAAAAATTCTGGATTTAAGACTATTTTGCAGGACAGGTTAAGTCTTTTGAGGTAAGAGGTTTCATCAACAGCAGAAGGGCCAGTTCTGAAACCTGAGTTTGTCAGTCTCTGAAAACAGAGATTCTCAAGTGTTCTCTGGTATGGTTGGAGGCTGGGGCCACCTCAGGGTGGAGCTGAGTGGGGACTAGTTACTGCTCAGTTCCTTGCTTCCCTAGTGCTGGGCAGAAGTCTGTATCTAGGTGTCCTGGAAATACTGCACCACCATGCCTGGGCCTCCTTTTGGGAAGGGTTTTGTGCATGCCCATCTTCGGGGTCTGGCAGTATGTACAAAGTCACAGGCTCCTACACTACCAGGGGTCACCCATCCACTGACTTTTCCCAGAGGTTCAAAAGGAGCTCACTGGAGACAAGGAAAAGGCGAACCCAACTCTAGAGGAGAGATACCAAGGCCTAGAAGCTGAGGTTGCCCCTCAGTTTTGTGGGACAGTGCCACCCCTTTCCTTAGCTTGATTCAGCATGGATGACAGACCCAGTCTGTCTTATGGGAGCCTGAGGTATAGGCGGGTAGCTCTGTTAAATATGGCACATGCTACTTGAGCCATGTCCTACCCAGACCTAGCTAGACTCCTCCTGGCTTCCCTGTGCTCCCCTGGCCATCAGGTATCTATTTCTTTTGGGGCAGGGAAGGAGTATGACTCATGGAGGCCCCTTTTATGCAGGTGCTGGCTCTACACCCCCTGGCCTTGCCTATGGTTTCAAGCTGACACCCGCTCCCATCTCAGTGTAGGGCCTGGATCCCCCTGTGAGGGCAGGCTCCACCTGGTGTCAGTTCCTGGTGTCACCAACTACCTGTAGAGCCTTTTTCTCCTGCCCTCCTTACCTTGGCTTCCATGCTGAGCAGACTCCCAGGGTACCCTTGACCCCTTTTGCTTGGAGCTGCCAGAGGCATAGCCTTAGGGTTGTATAGATCCTGTTCCTTGGTCCCAGGGGTTCTGAGAGTTTGGGGTAGCAGCCATGTGAGTAGTATGATAGGCCTTCTCTGATGCCACCCGGCTGCAGCTGCTGAGTGAAAAGTTCTCTTTTGCTTTCCCATTATCCATTGTTGAGCTGCTCCAGGCAGTGGGTCCTATCAGATTTTTTAAGATATTTGAGGTTTGGGAAGAAACATTTATCTGATGCATTTCCAGGGAGGGATGGCTCTGAGTAAGTGGCCATCCTTGAGAAGCAGCCCTGCCAGGAGGTCTCCCAGGACACATGTGTTCTCTCCATAGCAACCTCAGGCTCATTAATCACCCTGACCAAACTAGCCTAGCACCTTCCCTCCATAGCCAATCTCACAAGTGACATTTTGAGAGCCACTGGGCATGGCTGCTGAGCTCTGTCAAGTGCTCTGAAGGCCAGGTGGCCTCCCCAGGAAACTGGGGACAAGCAAGAGTGGAGCAGGCCAGGGACTGCCATTGGTGAGCTGTTAGTTAGGAGAGGTGGGTGGTCCACCCTTGCTTGCTCCCTCGGGGATAAAGGAAACAGGAAGTCTCAAGTGCCCAGGATTGACCTTGAAGCTGGTGTTAGAAATGGAGAGGGAAGGGAAACTCGAGGGTGAGTACTTCCTGCGGGCTGTTCTTCCATAGCCATTCTCGTTTAATCCTCTCATCAACCCTGAAAGAATTCACTCGTGAAAATTCAGAGGGCCAGGTGACAGAACTGAGATTCAAACTCAAGTCTGTCTAGTCCCAAAGCTCAACGGTGACTGGGACCCATTTGTTGGGGAGAGATGGCTGGCTTGGTGGCATGGAAGCCAAGGCTTAGGCTAGCTTTGTGAGGTATGGGCTGGACTCTTTATGCTGGTCAGTCGTGGGCCAGGGCCAGAAGCTAATGGGCAAGCACAGCACCAGGCCCCTTCCCAGGTTCTGTGCTAATGTGGTGATGATGCAGAAATCTTTGTACTTGGCAGTAGGAGTCCTCTCCGTTCCTAGCTCCCTGGGACTGAGGCCCCCGACATGTCCTGGCGGATGGAAGTTGCATGGGGTGGGCTCCTGGAGCAATCATACTGGAGTCCCTGGCACGCCCATGGGAGTCTCCTTCCTCCAGGGCACTGTGACCTGGGATGGCATCCAGGAGTGCCAAGATGATGAACCATTTCCTTTCCTCAGCCACCCCCACACTTCTGTGATGGTGACTTCCCTTCTGAGTGATAATGGAAGGGGAAGTAGGTGGTGCCAGAGCATCTGAAGTGGGCACCTAGGGCCTCCTGGCCTGAATAAAACTCGGCTTCCCCTTACATCATTGGCATCTGATAGGTGTCTGACGTGGCAGGCTTTTCTGTGTGGGTGCCAGGCTGGCTACCCATTCGTTCTCTCTGGGAGTGACAAAGCTTAATCTCTTTGGAGAGGGAAGAATAGTTAGTTGGGTGGCATTTCTGTCAGAGTGTTGTCCCCATTGTGCAGTCCCAGCCATCCTCTGACTCAGAACCACCTGGACCTGACTTCCTACAGGGCCTGACCCAGGCAGCTGTGTCCCCTTGTTTCCTTCTGGCCCTCACATCCCACTGTCCTCTCAGACAGCTGGATTCAGCCCTATGGTAAGGGCGACAACTCTCATTCCTGGGCCTATCACTCCAGCCTCACACCAGGCACACCCAGAGGGGGCGATTGCTCCTGCTACCAACTTAGAAAGTGCTGACTTTGGCTGCAGGGGTTCTCTTTGGAGTTCTCTTCTGAAGCAGAGGGTGGTGGGGCTAGAGGGGAGGCTTACCCAGGCAGAGGTGTGGTAGTCACCATAGCTGCTGGACCCTCTTAATGGGAAAGGGGACTTAGAACCATGGATTCTTCCAGAGCTGGCAGAGATATTTGTATCAGCTGCCTTGTTTCATAGAAGAGCAAATGCTCAGAGAAGGTGAATGACTTACCCAGGTGGAGAGCCAGGTCTGCAGCCGATCTGCAGGCCTCTTTCCAGGGCCCAGAAGTGGCTTCACCGTTAATCTGTAACAGTGGGGGCAAGATGCAGGCAGACAGCTCTAATTGCTTTTCTTTTCTTAAAAAGAAAAATGACAACAACAAAACTCCTCACAGTCAAGCCTAGCACCTACCCTACTGTTTGTTCTTGCAGCCTTGGGGGAGGGGTGCTAGGAGGTTTTGTGCCCAGGCCCTTCTCAAAGTTGATGGAATTCAGCCAGATACCAGTAGGAAGTAGTATTGGTCGGGTCAGCTAAGCCTGGGGTCCAAAAACCTTGTAGGGGTTACCTCAAGTTTTTTTTAATGGAGCCCAGTCTTTGAGGAACTCAAGTGTTGTACTTTCAGAGCATCTTGTTTTTTCCTGAGATTGGATTGGGGGCCACCCCAAGGAGGAGGTAGTAGCTTCACCCTTGTAGGTATCTGCTTCATGCTCACCTGAGTGTCCCTCAGAGGAAAGCAGACCTGAGCTTCTGAGAGTATCATCTACAAGACCACGAGCCTTCCTGTAGCCCCTCAATGCCTCAGTTTCCTCAACCTTCAGATGGGGCTTGTCATACCTGCTGATTGTTTTGGAGACTCAGTGTTTCTTATGAGTAAACCTTAGGGCTATTTGACAACACTGTCCAATTGCTCTCCTCCCCACCCCCCCCCCCCCCCACCCCCCCCCCCCCCCCCGCTCCGCCTCTCTTGGTAGAGAAGGGAACCAAGGTCCAAGGAGGCAGGTGACTGCCCAGGCCTGCCATCTTGGAAGGACAGGGCTGTATCCAGGACCAGACTGCAGAAGCCCTTCAGGCCACACTTCTGCTCTGGGACCCAGGGCTACAGTGTCTCTTCCTAACAGAGGCCACACGCCCTCTGTAGGACCCTAGCTTGAGACTGACAGCAGACTCTACAGAATGTGCAACTGCAATTAGGCCGTGGCCTTCCGGTTTTTCTCCTGTCTGCCTAATTCCTCAAGAATGGCAGTGTCAGTACCAGCTCCTCTCTGCCGTACAGCCTCTCAAGGCCTGGGGAGAAGGTTCATTGCGGGTGGGGTAACTTAATCCATTTAGAGTAACTTCATGCCCTTTAACATCTCATCTATTTTGGGCTTCCAGTGCCTTTCTCTGTGTTTGTTCTGCCCTTTCTAGTCTTTGACTGGCCTGAATTTTTCTCCCAAAGGAAAAACAGAAAGCCATTGTATCAGGACAACACAGTAGGAAAATCTTCCAGTGACTTCATTTTAAATTTTCTGTCTACACCACTGTTTGTTTAGTGAGTGTTCTCCATCACAGCCTTGAGCATCTGGCATGAGCCATAGTCTTTTCACTGGCCTTGTATAGCCACCCACCTGCTCAAACCTAATGTTCCGAAAGGGCTGCTCCTTCTCTTAGTAGGTGGTACCACCATCCACCCATTTGTCCAGGACAGAAACCTGGGGGGCATCCTTGTTTGCTCTCAAACCAGCAGCATGCACATCCAGTGAGTCCTGTTGACTCTGCTCTGAATCTTTCTAAGTCTCTCTCGGCTCCAGCACCACTGGCTGTCTTTTCCTGTTTCTCAGGTATGGTGAGCTCATTCCCTTTACCCCCAAAGCTGTTTTTCTGATTCTCTCGTTAAGCACACCTCTGCTTAGGGGTCACGCCTTGGTGAGGACTAACTTGACTATTCTATCCGCATCCCCACTCCCATTTCTAGCCCATCACCTGGCTTTGTTTCCTTCAGAGCACATTTTATCTACCAGGTGTTTTCTTGTTTGCTTATTGGTTTACTTATATATTATGTCTTCTGTGCTGCTTTCACACAGCCCACCACCCCCAATTTATCAGCCCCATGGAGTAGGCAGGCCTTTGTTAACTAATTGGCTACCTAAGTGGATTGGTTGCTTGTCCTTTCCAGAGGATGGGAAGGTAGCATGGTGGCCCTAAACCAAGCTGCTGCCACAGCCACTGTTACTAAATGAAGTGTTTAACATTCCATTTTTCACCCCCAGCTAGCTTTCACACACATACATATGCACCTTCTATACACATACAGGCTCTTAATTGTGTTTGGAAAAAAACATTGGTTATAAAATGATAGCTTCAATTGAAGATACATTATAGCTCTGCGTTTTTCTTGCAAAAGCTTTTAACTTCATAGCACTCTGATGAGCAGGAGACAAGGAGCTGAGCTTTTCTACGCTGATCATTCCAGATGGCAGCAGGGTGGCATTCTTTTCGGAGACTCAAGGGGGGAGAATCTGTTTCCTTGCCTTTTCTGGCTTTTGGTGTCCACCTGCATTTCTTAACTTGTGTCCCCATCTCTCCATCTTCAAAGCCAGCAATATAGCATCTAACAATCTCTGCTTTCACATCAACTTTTCTGAGTAGGCCCTCTTGCCTCCCTCTTGCAAGGACCCTTGTGATTGCATGGTCTCCCCATCCAGATAATCCAGGACAATCCAGTCTACCATTTCAAGAGGCTTATCTTAATCACTTCTGCAAAATCTTTTTTACCGTGTAAGATAGCATATTCACAGGTTCTGGGATTACGACATGGACATCTTTGGGAAGCCTTATTCAGTGTACCACAGGGACTGTGAGTTTTCTTCCTTTGGGTAAATCTATGTGATTGATAAATCATTTGGGAATTGAAAACAAAAGCAGGAAAACTTACCCATTTTCTTTTTTTTTTTTTTTTTTTTTTTAAGATTTTATTTATTTATTTGACAGAGAGAGACACAGCGAGAGAGGGAACACAAGCAGGGGGAGAGGGAGAGGGAGAAGCAGGCTTCCTGCCGAGCAGGGAGCCCGATGCGGGGCTCGAGTGGATCCTGCCTGCTGCCACAGCCACTGTTACTAAATGAAGTGTTTAACATTCCATTTTAAATGGAATGTTAGTCCTAGGACTCCAGGATCCCAGGACCCTGAGATCATGACCTGAGCCGAAGGCAGTCACTTGACCAACTGAGCCACCCAGGCGCCCCAAACTTACCCATTTTCCAGACAGCCGGAGGTGATGGTGATTCTTGAGTTGATTCTAAATAAATACCTTTTTTTTAATTGAGCTCTTCAGTTTTTAAAAATTTAAAATCTGTATTTATAACTCTATGGTAGTTTTGTCAAAATAATTACATAGTTTATTTTAGAAGAAAAGCATTCAAAATACTTAAATTTCTATTTTAGGCCTTTGGAAATGTAAGCATCTGTTTTGGTGATAGTTATTGAGCTCCCATCCATGGAGACAAAAATATCTACCAAATATCCTTGAGTCATTGGCTTAACCATTAAGGAAATAGTTCTGGGTGATTTCACTACTTTTGATAAATCAAATGGCCACTTTTTTTTTTTTTTAAGTATTTATTTATTTATTTATTTGAGAGAGAGAGAGAGAGAGAGAGAGTGCATGGAGGGGAGGAGCAGAGGGAGAGGGAGAGAGAGAATCCCAAGCTGACTCCCTGCTGATTGCGAGGCCAACTCTGGGCTTGATCTCATGACCCTGAGATCATGACCCCTAGTGAAACCAGAAACCAAGAGTCAGATACTCAGCCGACTGAGCCACTCAGGCGCCCCCAAATGGCCACATTTTTATTAGGACTTCTAGAGTACCTACTGCTTTAATCTGAGAAAGCTAGAACAAAGAAAATCTTCTAGTTCAAGTTTTCTACCTTCTAGACAGTAAAATCTGCATACAGAATCTGTCCTGCAGGGTCATCCTTGTGTGAGAGAAAAATGGGCTAGGACTGGTCATTGCACATGAACACACAGACGTGTGTGTGTGTGTGTCTGTGTGTACATATGTGTACCACCTCTCAGACTCTTGACGTGCTGGGCCTGGAGGAACTGGTGATGAGATCATATGGCCCCTGCCCCAAGGAGCTCCTCTCTTGTCCAGAGAGGCTAGACAGGGACATTCCCAGGAACAGTGATTGGTGACTTTCTTGAAAGTTTCAGTAAGAATCAGGATTGATCAGGGATGTGAGCAATGTGCTGGGGGGGACCAAATAGTGTTAAGGAAAACTTCAAGGGGCAAGCGTTAGGGTTGGATCATGATGTGCTGGCACAAAGGGAGGACCGAGTGGGCATTAGCAGCTGTGGGCATAGTTCTGAGAGGGCCCATAGGACAGCAAGCTGCTCTCCCTAAGGACTTTTTGGGAGGGTTAGGATGGGCAGTGGCTTTCCTAGACAGTGTTCCCCCACAACCACGTGGCCTCAGGAGGTGGTGAGTGGTGGGGGCTTGGCTTTAGGGAAAACTTTGCTGCTCAAGCAGCATTGAGGAGAGCCACACCTCTGTCCCTGGCATCCCAGGCCACTGGAGCAGAAGTTTGGGTTTCTAGCAGCTGCAGGATATTGTAGCAGAACAGCCTGTCCTGGGGGATTCCATGCTGAGAACTTAGGCCTGTGGCCTAAAGTGAAGTGCTCCTGTCTTTTTGTCTGGATCATGTGTATGTTCTTCGTATGTGAGAAGTGTGGCTTCCTGCTTAGGAACCCTTTTCCACTGGGCACTGGGTGGAAATGTGTCTTCTGGTCAGCTGGCCATGGCTGCCTGGTGAGGTGGGAAGGTGGGGACACCCTGGAGAGCAGAGATGGACAGCTGCAGCCTTCAGGGAGGAGGCACCGGTGCCTGTGTCTTTCTCTAGGGCTGAGGTCTGGGCCTTCCCCCATTTCTGGCCTGGAGGCCCCCTGACTCACTGCAAGTCAGAGATTCAAGGTCCACAGCTCCCTAAAACCAGTGTGTCGAACCACTCTCTTCTGGTGATGGGTCAGGGGCTTGGGAATGGTTTTACTGCCCAGGTGGTTACCACCCCAAATGAGATAGGACCCATGACAGGAAAGATGTGGGTTTTGGAATCTGAAGGTTTGGGTGCAAATCCCAGCTCAGCCATTTCTCAGCTTTGTGGGCTGGTGAGCAAGGCCCCCCGTCTCTTGATGAGGTGGAAGCAGCAGTACCTGTTGGATCAAATACACAGGGTTATCGCGGCGCTCTCCTCACGGGTTGCCACAGTGTGGTGTTACTGTGTCACATGTGGGACGTGCCCCTGCTCCATCCGAAGGATCCAGGAGGAGAGTGAGGGGAGGACTGCTGTGACTGGTGTGGACGTGTGGATGTGGAACCTGAGGCAGGGGAAGCTGGTGGGCAGGCCTGGAGCCACGAAGCACAGTCTGAGCCAGACCTGGTGGATGATTGTCACTTTGGTCCTCACTGCTGTTCAGCTGGACCCCCTTCATTTGTGGCTTTCTGTAGACCAGAGGAGCAGCTGCTGCTGCCGTGTGGAGGCCTGAGGAGAGGCATTGCCTATGGTAGCCTCATCAGCCTGCCTCTCGGGGCAGGAATGGGCATCGCTGTGCCCCAGAAGAGCACTTCCCTGAGGTCAGCTGATCTCTGTACCCACCAGCCGTGGAAAGGCCCCTCCCACTCCTGGGCCTGGGGAGGTTAGAAGTTGGGTTGATGCCCAGAGTAGCACCTTGTCTCCTGAGCCAGGCAGTCCCAATGTCTCTGGAGAATGGGGAAGGGAGGAACAGAGCCTGGCTTGAGGCCTTGGGCCTTCTAAAGCCAGCCCTGGGCAGTTCTCAAGATCGTTTCCTTGTGATGTGGTAGAGAGCCGTTGGGAGGGGAGCAGCAGGTCTCTGGGTCCTGTACTCAGTAGTGAGAGCCATTCAACTTTGGCCAGTTCCCCACTATGGGTTCCGGGGAAGCTTTGTTTAACCACAGGGTTCCTGGCTGAAAAGACATGAAAGCTCAGGGTCCCCAAGGCTTGGGATGAATAATGTGATTAGGAGGGGCAACTTGCCCTTGAGCCCAGCAGTCCAAATGCAGGGCAGAGTTTGGGCTCTAGGGTCTGGTCAATTCCATCTCTCCAGTCATGCCCTCTGTCTCCCTTGCCAACCACTGTCCTTGTCATCCATCTGCTCTCACCCCCATACCTCTGCTTACAGCCTGCCCACACCCCCCTGCCCTTGCCCTAACCTCCCCTTCCCACTACACACATTTATACGCACACAATAAAAATGTTTGAGCCCTACCTTCCTTTCTCAGCTACTCCGATCCTCAACCACTCTGCCTCTCTGGAGAGACTTTCCCTCCCAGGGGAGAACTTCTACCCATGCCACTTGGGAAGGGAGGGGTGTGTTTAAGCATGTTCACATGGGCATGCTGCTCAGACCCCAGGGAGACAGCAAAGTCTGGGAAAGCTATTTGAAGGGGCTGCTTTGGGGAGTAGACCTGTCAGGCTTGCCTACCTTGTGCAGGTCCTGGCTTGCCATGGCCCTGTGGGCTCTACTCCTGTTCCTTAGCCAAGCAGGCAGGCAGGCCGCTCTGCAGCTCACACCCTCTGATCCCATCTGTGCTCATGCCTTTACCTTCCCAGAATGACCTTTTTCACTCTTTTCCCTGTACAAAACTGTGGTATACTTCAGAGGTCTCACTTTTGCTCTCACTAATTCTATTCAGCATTGTATTGGAGGCCCTAGTCAGTGCAGTAAGGCAGGAAAAAGAAATAGAAGACATGCAGAATAGATAGGAAGAATGCAACAGTCTTTATTCTCAGACAATAAATTTAAAAATCCAAAAGAATCTTCATAAAAGCTACCAGAACTAATTGTTGAATTTAACAAGGTTGCAGGACACCAGGTGAATATATAAAAAGTCAAATATATGTGTGTATGTTTAATAGCTTTATCGAGATAAGATTTACATGCCATAAAAACCACTCATCTAAAGTATACAAATCAGGGGCGCCTGGGTGGCTCAGTCAGTTGGGGGTCTGCCTTTGGCTCAGGTCATGATCCCAGGGTCCTGGGATCGAGCCCCGCAACAGGCTCCTTGCTCAGCGGGGAAGACTGCTTCTCCCTCTCCCTCTGACTGCCGCTCCCCCTACTTGTGCTCTCTCTCTCTGTCAGATTTAAAAAAAAAAAAAAAAAACTTAAAAAAAAAGTATACAAATCAATGGTTTTTAGCATGTTCACAGTTGTGCAGCCATCATCTTAATCTAATTTTAGAACATTTTGTCACTCCAAAAGAAACCTTGATCCTATACCCCCACCCCAAAATCAATTATATTTTGATACAATAGCAAGAAACAATTGGAATTAAAATTTTAAGATAACACTTAGAACAGCATGAAAAGTAAAGTACAGGGGCGCCTGGGTGGCTTAGTCATTAAGCGTCTGCCTCTGGCTCAGGTCATGATCCCAGCGTCCTGGGATCGAGCCCCGCATCGGGCTCCCTGCTCGGCGGGAAGCCTGCTTCTCCCTCTCCCACTCCCCCTGCTTGTGTTCCCTCTCTCGCTATGTCTCTTTCTGTCAAATAAATAAATAAAATCTTAAAAAAAAAAAAAACGAAAAGTAAAGTAGAGATAAATTTGTCAAAACATTGTTGAGAGAAATTAAAGACCTAAATAAAAGGAGAGATAGACCATGTTCAGAGATTGAAATAATCAGTATTATTAAGCTATCTGTTCTCTCCAAATTGATCTGTAGATTCAACCCAATCCCAATCAAAATCCCAGCAGGCCTTTGAAAAATACTTAAGAAAATGAAAAGACACACCACAACCTGGGAGAAAATATTTGTAAAACACATAAAAGAATTTGTATTCAAACTATATCTAGAATCCTTACAGCTTAATAAGATACACAACCCAATTTTAAAAACTGGTTAAAGGGGTGCCTGGGTGGCTCAGTCTGTTAAACGTCTGCCTTCGGCTCAGGTTCTGATCCCGGGGTCCTGGGATTGAGCCCCACAGCTGGCTCCCTGCTCAGCAGGGAGTCTGCTTCTCCTTCTCCTTCTGCCCCTCCCCCCACTCTCTCTCCCTCCCCCTCCTCTTTTCATAAATAAATAAAATCTTTTTTAAAAACCTGGTTAAAGATCTGGATAGTTCAATAATTTTCTAATAAATTGATGGTTCAGTATATGAAAAGATGCTCAAAAGATCCTTGGTCATTGGGGAAATGCCGCAATGACATTAACACTACTAATACCTACTAAAATGGCTAAAAGCAAAAGAAAAAAACCCCAAACATCTGACCATACCAAGTGTTGGTGAGAAACTGGACCTTATATATTGCTGTGAGAATGCAAATAGTACAGCCACTTTGGAAAACAGTTTGGCAGTTTGTTATCAGGTTAAACATATACTTATCTTATGAGCCAGCAATACCACCTCAAGTATTTACCCAAGAGAAATGAAAACATGTCCACGCAAAGGCCTGTATGCAAATATTTATTAGCTTTATTCATAATAGCCAAAAATTGAAACAACTCAAATGTCTCAACTAGTGAATGGATAAACTGTGGCATATCCATATAATGGAGAACTATGTCAGCAATAAAAAGAAACAAAATACTGGTACACCTAAACAATGTGGATGAATCTCAGATGTGTTGTGCTAAGTGAAAGAAGTCAGACACAGACCCTCTGTATTCTGTGATTTCATTTATATGACGTCCTGGAAGAGGCGAAACCTTAGGAACAAATCAGATCAGTGTTGCCAGGGACTGGGGGTGGGTGGAGTGGGGCTGATCACGAAAGGCATGAGGGAACTTTTTGGAACAATGGAAATTTCTGTATCTTGCTCGTGGTGGTAACATTTGTTAAAACTTGTTGAACTGTCAATTAAAAAGGGGGAATCTTTTTACATGTAAATTATACTTCAGTTAAAAAACATGTTTAAAAACCCCTCAGAGGTCAGTCTAAGCCTCCTCTCCTTCATGACACTTTCCCTGACCGCTTCCTTGTTGCATGCATGGCCTTCTGGTAAGTCCCTTCCAGGTCATTCATGGTTTTGGTTCTTATAACCACAGCCTGGGCCTCTTGATTGCTTCAGCTACTCAGGTGTCGTGAGCTGCTGGACTCACTGTTCTTTTGGCATAGCCAGACACTGTCCACAGCCGGCTCTGAGAGGCCAGGAGTACTGACTGAGGTGGTAGCAGGCTGGGGAGAGGGGCCCAGACCCAGGCGGTGTCTCTGGCTGCCTCAAGTACCTCCACTCACCTGTTGCTCTTCTCCTCCTCCACAGGTTGGGATAAACATTCCTATGGTTACCACGGCGATGATGGGCACTCCTTCTGCTCCTCCGGGACTGGCCAGCCCTATGGTCCCACATTCACCACAGGAGACGTGATTGGCTGCTGTGTCAACCTCATCAACAGCACCTGCTTCTACACCAAGAATGGCCACAGCCTTGGTGGGTGCCTAGGGGACCTTAGAGGGTCTGCCCTGTGGAGCCACTTTGATTGGTAAGAGGCCCACAGGCGGGCTTGAAAGCCAAAGCAGTGTCACTGATCCTCTGCCGAGCTCTGGGGAACTGCAGCCATTTCCAGGCATTGGAGCCCTGCAAAGTGAAGGGAAGGTAGCAGAGGTGCTTCCTTTGTTAATCCGTCCATTTAGCAGCATTTATCAAGGTCAGTGCTGAGAAAAGAGCAAGGTCATGGTCATGCCCCTCGCTTGTGTGACACTTGTTGGAGCAGGATTTGGCATTGATGAGAACTACCTACCTGCCAGTGGTAGTGGTTTGCATGTGTGTGGCCTGCGCCCTGACTTTGGCTGGCCCTTCCGACATGCAAGGTGCTAGTTGCTGTGGAGCAACAGGAGGTCTGCTCTAGAATAGGAGGTAAAATAGACAGGCTGGAGTCAGATGGGGCCAGGTCTTTTCTGGCCTTTTCGCGGGTTAACAGCAGCCTGGACAGAGTTCTACTTAAAAAGGTCCTTTGAGGGGCGCCTGGGTGCCTCAGTCAGTTAAGCGTCTGCCTTCGGCTCAGGTCATGATCCCAGGGTCCTGGGATCGAGCCCCGAGTCGGGCTACCTGCTCTGGAGAGCCTGCTTCTCCCTCTGCCTCTGCCTGCCACTCTGCCTATCTGTGCTCTCTATCTCTCTGTCAAATAAATAAATAAATAAAATCTTAAAAAAAAAAAAAAAAAGGTCCTTTGATGTAACTGCAAAGGAGGGACTGACTGGAGTGAGGGCCTGGGGAAGAGGCAGATAGCCTGAGGCAAGACCGTGGTGATTGGTACAGGGCATGGGGAATAAGCCTGACAAAGGCCAAGGTGGCCCAGCAGGGTTTAGTGACAGATGGGGTGCACTAGCAAGAAGGGAGGATGGAAAAAATGGCCGGATAGTGGTGCTGTTAACCAGGATCAGGAACCCGGGAGGAGCAGCAGTGGAGGGTGATGGGGGCCCTGAAGGATCTCTTGGAAGAGCAACCCTGTACATGTGGAGAGATTTAGGATAAGAGCCTGGGAGATAGGGAGACGTTGGCTATTGTGATGGCTTGCCCTACTGGGGCTGACTGGTATTTGGCTCTTGAGTGAGAGGAGACCTTGGCCAAAGTGGCCCTGAGGTAGTGCCTAACGCTGGGCCTGCCTGTTTGGGTTTGCAGAGGTCTCTGATCTGGCAGAAACCTACCAGCTAGGCTGGCCGCAGGCCTTGCCAGAAAAGGGAATTGGACATTTGACTTAGAACCTAACTTCTAGGAGGCCTGCATCCCCTGGCTTGAGAGGCAGTAAGAGATGACTTCTGTGTGGGTTCTCCATGAGATGAGCCTAGACTGAATTAGGGTACATGAGTGGGAATCAGGTTTGCTTGTGGCTGGGGCTGAGAGGCCAGGAGTCATCATTCCTCAACGGGACAGTCAGATGCCACAGCCCATAGCGGGCAGCCAAGAGCATAGCATGCACACTGTGGAGATGACTCAAGTGCACATCTGGAGAAATCCTCCTCTGAAATCCGTAGCTACCTAGCTGTAGTTGCTGGCATCCAGCTGGTGAGCTGGCAGCTAGGGGCAGGGTCTCAAGATGGCTTCTTGCAACCCACTTTGCTCTCTGACTTCAGCTGTTTCCTGGCTCCTTTTCTGCTGTTAGAGTCCCAAGGGCCTTTGTTGTGGGTTCTCACTCTTTACCCATGCCCACCTTCACCTATCCCAGTCTCAGTCCTTCCATTCTGCTATGGATACCTGCCCTCGTCACATTCCTCCAGGTTGTCCACATTTACCTGGAGCACGGCACCTGCCATGGAATGAAGTTTGGGGTGTACCCTGCTGTCCTCTCTGCACCTTCATCTCCCTCCTCTGGGCCCTGTGGGCATGCCAAGCCCCTGAGCTCTTTGTCAGTCAGGTCCCTAGGTCCATAAGGCGCTTTCAGCCACCTTAATATGAGCTCAAACCCTCACATTGTTTTTAAACTCTTATCTCCCTATTTCATATATTTTATAGATCTCATGCAAGACCTCACTCATTTAGGAGGATACACTTATTTTTCCAGCCTGTCAGGGTCTTCTGTGATTTTGCTTGTTCTTTTTCAAATATTTGATAGCCTTGTCGGCACTGTATTAACCTAAAATTTAATAAACATGTTTATGTATGTTTTCATCAAGGTCTTGATAAAAAATATTAGAAGAGGACAAGGCTGAGATCTGCATCCTTCAGGGTATAGCTGTTTGAGAATCACTTCATTATGTTAGTTTGAAACTCTTGTTTTTCTGTCTTGTCCACAAGGATATTACTGAGACCTTACTAAAAAATGTATATGGCCTGTCCCTTGCATTTTCTAGATCATTAAATTTAATGGAAAGGCAATGAACTTGGATTGTTAGACTACTTGGTGAATCTTCTAATGACCTTGTTTCCTTTCCCCAAGCCAGCTTATCAGTAATGTGCTTCAGAATCTCACCTGGGATCAGTCACGGCTCTCTACCCTCAGAACCCAAACCCTAACCCTCTCCCCTTTAGAGAAGCAGAATGATGTTTCCTACCTCTGACCTCCCCACTCCTTTGCTTTGCTCCATCATTCCTTTGTCAGGGCACTTGCCCTTGTGTCAGTGGTCAGTTGTGTGTGTAATTATTAGTTACGTGGAGCCAGCAGCACTTTGAGGGCCTGGCTCCTGGGAGGTCTCAGCAGATACTTGATGGAAGGATGAATGAGCAAATGAATGGAGGCAGGAAACTGATGTTTCACCTACAAGTGGTCCATGCACTTGCAGAGTCATTTTTTTTTTTTTTTTTAAGATTTTATTTATTTATTTGACAGAGAGAGACACAGCGAGAGAGGGAACACAAGCAGGGGGAGTGGGAGAGGGAGAAGCAGGCTTCCCGCCGAGCAGGGAGCCCGATGCGGGGCTCGATCCCAGGACCTGGGATCATGACCTGAGCCGAAGGCAGATGCTCAACAACTGAGCCACCCAGGCGCCCCTTGCAGAGTCATTTTTATACAGCCCTGTGCTCTTAGAGGCTTTGTACCCTCAGCCTTATTGACCCCTGGCCTATGTCTCTGGCTCAGAGCACTTCTTATCAGCAAGTTTGAATGTTCTGTTTGTATCCTGGATCTTTGCCTGACCTTTTCCCACATCTCACCACTACGTTGGCCTTGCAGAGGCTCCCAGAGACCTGCAGGGTTGGGGGAGCAGTGTTGCCCTTGTCCATCCGGTGCAATAGGGGGTGGAGTAGCCTATTTCCTCATCTTCCTGGAAGCACCTCAAGGCCTTGTCCTTCCTGAGTGCCATTGTGAGATAGAGCTGGGCAAGCCAGGGTAGGTCTTCCCCTGCCCAAAAGTGTGGCAATTGCCTCACCCTGTGGCACAATTGCAGCCAGCTTGTACCAAGACCTCACAGTTTTTGAAGCAGTCTCTGTAGAGTTTCTCAGTTTCTCCTTTCTTTCTTGAAGTGTCAGGATTAGTGTTACCCCTTATTTCAGATGGGCTTGGAAAGATTGGGTCCGTTGCCAAGGTGACACTGCAGATAACTGACGGAGCCTGGACCTCCTTCTTCCAGGGCCCATGGGTCTTCTCCATGAGCTGGGAGTATAGCAGCAACAGCAACCTGGCCACACTGAGATCCACAAAGGCCGCTCCTGTGCAGAGCTCGGGGGTGGACGTTGAAGTGTTCCCATGGATGCAGAGGGGCTTCCAGCTTCCATTCTGCCAGCTCTGGGACTGCCACTCTGCATGTGGGGCTGAGAAGTGGCTTCAGGCATGCAGATCGTGGGATTTATGCACTTCCCTCACTAGGGAGCAAAATAGCCGGGCAAAGAATGTAAACAGTTTCTCTGCCCCTTGGTTTTTAATCTGTAAACTAGTGTTCAGGATGGTCTCCACCTTCCAAGGTTGTTCTGAGGATTAAAAGGTTCCTTGGGAGGCCCTGAGCCCAGGGCCCAGCACAGAGCAGGCACATGGTACGTGCTGGCTGCCTGACAGGATTCTGGCCCCAGGTTCACTGGGAGACCTACTGTCAAACCCTCACCTGCTCTTCTCTCTTGCTGGGTTTCAGTTTCTCTTCTGGGTAGGAGTTAGGGGAGCAGTATGGACCTCCAAGGAGTGGCTCGGAAACTTCTCAGTCCAAAAGCCTCCAGGAGTTTCTAGAAGATATAAGAAATTCTCTAAATATGGGAGGGCTGTGGGTCCTTGGAAGGGTCTCCTTTCTCCGTGAGCCGTTTCTCAATCTACAGAACATGAGTGCTCTGGTGGATATTCTGAGATGCCTGTTCTGCTCACATATTTGGGGCCCCGCTTTCCTCCACTCTCACTTCCAACTCAAGGTTGAGGAACCTGGAAGCAGCCCTTTCTCTTGGCAGAAGGGTCAGAGGGTACACAGGCCAGTGTTAACCTAGGATTTGTCAACTTGAAACCTCTGGAGACTCTGGATGGGTATGGGCTGGAGCTGCACTGCAACCCTCCCTGTCTCCACTTGTCTGTCAGCTTGGAGATGATGTCGGAGCATCAGACTAGGAAAGAGTCCAGGCCTCCCACTTCTGCTAGTTTTATGACTGTTGGCAAATCATTTCACCTCTGAGGCTTACTTTCCTCATTTATAAAATGGGGATAAGAAAGCCTGCTCGCCAGAGCTGGTATACAGATCAGATGAGGTGATAGATGGAAAAGGGCTTGGCATATACAGTAAGTCTCCGTAAATACATGTTGGATCAAAAGAAGGATCAGGCCTGAGGAGGCCTTAGGGTAGATTATTTGGGTTTAGGCCTTCCTAGCAGGCTTTCCCTGAGAGAGTGGAAGAGCTGTGGACAAATATTCATGTATTTGACTTTACTTCCAGCCAGGCCACCCAGCAAAGGGAAGGCCAGGGTCTAAACCTACCAGGCCCTAGCACGTGCTTGGCCTCTACTATAGGAGAGATGTGGTGACCAGCCCCTCCCCAGCCATTCTGATGGACCCTCTGTGGTCCCACAGAGGCGTGGGAGACCGAGTGGCCTGATTGCTGTTCTTTCCCTCTGCAGGTATAGCCTTCACAGACCTCCCGGTAAGTACTGTTACTGGGTCCCCTCCCTCTGGGCTCTTGGGGGCTGACTGGGATGGAGCACAGGGGAACCTGCAAGTGCAGGGTGTGGAGTCTGGCCCTTTCCCCAAACAGGGATGTAAGCTGTGCTGTCAGCTTGAGAATACCAGTAGGGGACCCTCCTGGTCTTCCTCTCTCTCCAGCAGCAAGGGGCCTGGTCTTCCTCCATGACTCTTAGCAGGTGACAGTGATTTGTGGCCTTTCCAAAGGCAGCTGGGGGGGTGGTAGCGGGGGGAGAGGAGGGTAGCTCCGTGGCTCAGCTGGTCTGGGCCAGTTCTGTGTGGCTTACAGCTAGTGGACTGGGGTGTATAGGGAATCGTTCGGAACTGTTTGAGAGCCCTGTCCCAGTGACTACTCATCAGAGATACCTAAGGAAGGCCACTACTCTAGGGGACTAAGCCTGCTACCACACAGGGTATGCCCAAGCCAAAGAGGTGCGCTTTGTGGGGTTTTCTCTTCTTAGAAAAGGGTGAGGTTTCCTGTTGGCTTAGTTCACGGCTCATCCCCATCTTCTGCACCCCAGTCCTTCGTTATTATGAGTCATCACAGATCTCGTCACATGCGCAAAGCCTCCACCCAGACTCTTGGGAGCCTGGCCTGGCTCTGTGTGCCCTGGCTGGGTTCTGGAAGGAGGAAAGGTTTGCTCACTCTGATGGTTGCCTTGGGATCCTGAGCACCCCTGTGATGCCCTAGGAAGTGCTCTTGCGATCTGAGTGGCCTTCTGAAGCCCAGACTACAGGACCCAGGATCCTGTTAGAAACTCTTATCTTTAGATCAGAATCCCTCTGTCCTACCTGGAAGCCCCAGAAGAGGGGCTGTGGTCCTAGGCAAAGAGAAAGACAGGAGAATTCTGACCTTGGCTAGAGAATGGTCTGGTTGTGGAGACCTGACATGAGATAAGCAGACATGAATGTAGGCAGTCGCCAAGTGCTAGGAAGTGTATGGCTGCTCCAAGGTGGGGAGTGTCACTGAGACCAGTGACAGGGAAAGCCTGCTGGAGGGGGTGGGCTTTGCCTATGGCATGGAGGTTGGGAGGGTAAAGGAAGGAAGCAAGAGGTCTTAGGATTCAGAGCTAGTGGCAGGCTGAACCCAGCGTGCAGTAAAGGCACGTGATATTCAGGAGTGACACCTGGCCTGAGGATGGAAGGTGGAAGAGAGGACTGGGGGCCCAGTGACAATGGGGAGGACGGCAAGACACTGTTCAGTAGCAGTGGGGAGCCACAGGAAGCAATGAGTGAGGGAGTGATCGGGCCAAAGTTGGCCATGACAGGGAATAGATGGAAAGTGGGGAACTTCACCACCCATGGAGGGACGTTCCCAAACCCCACTAGCCAGAAGATCCTCCCCTTAGTGTGCCTTTGACAGGAAGGGCAGTGGCCTCTCTTTACCCTTTGCCAGCATCTGGGAGTCCAAATCCACCTACCCCCTTTTGCCCTGCTCTCCTCCTCCCTGCCTTCCTTTCCTGTCACCCCCATCCCTTCCTGCCTTGTCGTATACCCCTGTTTTGGTTTCAAAGGGATCCTTGGTCCTAGATCATTCTGAAAGGAGCCATTATCCACCCATGTAGCAGAACTTCATGGCATCCCTGTAGGATTGTGGAGCCTAGTCTACCTCTCTGTGCCCTGGCTGAGCCCCAAAAGGGGACCTTGGGTTTTGGGGACACCATAGCCTCTGAGGCAGGGCAAGAGACCCCACTTTGAGCCTGGCTTGCTTTTCTTTTGCTTTCTCTCCTTAAGCTTTGGGGAATGGTGTCTCTGTTAGGGAGGTGGGCAGAATGTGGCTTAGCCCTGCCTCCTTCAGCCTTGCAATTCTTTCAAAAGCCGGAGTAGTGGCCTGCAGGAGCCAGCGCCTTCCCTCCCTGCACCAGAGGTAAGGCGAGGCCCTGCTGCCCCATTGCCCTCAGGGCCCAACTGACATTTCCTTCTCCTCCTCAGGCCAACCTCTACCCCACCGTAGGCCTGCAGACACCTGGGGAGATTGTGGACGCCAACTTTGGGCAGCAGCCCTTCCTGTTTGACATTGAGGACTACATGCGGGAGTGGCGGGCCAAGGTCCAAGGCACTGTGCACTGCTTCCCCATCAGTGCTCGGCTTGGCGAATGGCAGGCGGTGCTGCAGAAGTGAGTGCCCCACTCCCGCCCTTACCCAGCCCTGGCCCATCCCAGGGGCCTCACTCTCCTGTAGGCCCCTGCACTGCTTCAGGCTGCCCTTATGAACTCCAGTGGGTAGCCGTTCCTTCTGGAAAGCCCTCCCAGGGTGACTCGGCCTGCTGCTCTCCTGCTTCCCTCTTATCAGATGGACAGCTTCTGCTCAGTTCTCCAGATCTGTTCCTAATTAAGCCTTTGCCCCCTCACCTGGATTGGAAGGCTCTGCATGATTTAATATCACCAGCAGAGCTGTTTTCCTTCCCCAGGTCATTTTGCAGAGGATGTACTAGGATGCCCTGTGGTCTCTTCATCTGTGGACTTTTTTTGCCCCATAGGGAATATGCATCATGCTGTGACTCTGGCCTGGGGTCATCTCTCAGGGTCATCATCCATCTAAGTCCCATGCATTCATGGCAGTGGTGCCTGGAAGAGAATCCTCCTGAGGCCAGCCTATCTGGCTCTTGGATGATTAGTTTTCAGACTGTCCTGGAAGCCAGTCTTGCTGAGAATTTGAAGGGAGGCGAGGTTTGGGTCTCTCTTCTACTTGCCAGCTGCTGGCCTGAGTGAGGCAAGAACCGGTACCCACTCTGCCGAGAGGTGGGTTAGCTTGTTAGCTTGACTCCCACGGGTCGGCAGAGAAGGGCTGGGCTTCCACTAGCCTTGATTATTGCCCTGCAAAGGCACCCAGGTAGCAGGGTCCCCCAGGGTGGGGGGGTTGGGTTGCACACTGGGTTCTTCGTGCAGTCTTCCTTTCTTAAAGGACTGATACGGAGGCAGGCCATAAGGGAGGGCTGAGGCGGGGGTTAGGTGGCCAGACTCTTCTCAGGAAGAGCAGCACTGTTTTGTTTTTAGCCCTCAGAGCTACTGAGAGGGCTAGCCAGTATAATGCCAGTCCCTGAAGCAGGCTTGCTGGGACAGGCCAGGGGAGAGGTGGAGCTGCCCCAGCCGTGTTGGGGAGGGAACAATACCCTCAGTTTACAGCGTGTTTATATGTGTGTATACGTGTGCCGGTGTGTGTTCATATGTAGTATTTGCCCAAGACCTACCCACCTTGGTGGGAGGTTCAGGTTATTTCTTCTCTTTTGCTTATATAGGCAACCCTTTTGTAAGTAAAGAGCTTTCATTTTTAAGATTATTTTCTTGGTGTCCTTTCAGGAAGTGGAATTACTGAGTCAATGGGCCATATATACTAGTGGCATCTGATATGCATGTGGACTCATCTGAACCATGTTTTGTCAAAAATGTTTGCCCTTGTGTTTATAATAATATAATTATCCAGAGTATAATATAAATACATAATTTCATCATCAGAGGTTTATTGACTGTGCTAGGCACTTTGTATGTATCATCTCACTTAGCCCTTAAAACACGAGGGGACACACAGCTGAACTTCTGTGCCTTTCACACTGGTGTTTGGCAATTACAATAATGACGTCGGACACAGGTTTACACCAAGGTACTCACTTCTGTGCACATCAGATGTGAGGGCTCACCCTTCTGCCCTCCATGTGTGTGCATGCACACATACACACGTGCCCCTGCTCAGCCAGCTGCCGGTGTGATTAAATGGCGCCTGGGTGTCACGCTTCTCCAGGTCATTTCCCAGAGATTGTGTTCCTCTTGGCCACGTGGTTGCCTATATCTTGGCTTCTTGGGCCCCTGACTCGTGGCATATCGTGGAGTGACTTGGGTCACGGGTTAGCTCCCCATCACCCTCCAGAGCCAGCACTCCTCAGGGCCAGTTTCACCTGCTGAACTGGAATGCTTATGCCGGGCATGTGGGGCCGTCTACAGAGGAGCTGCTGTGTCTCTAGAAGGCACTCACACGGCACACATCGCCTCTGTCTGGGCAGCTCCTAGACGGCTTGGCTGGCTGCCATTCCAGGAAGCCCTCCGAGAGACTGTCGGCCATCTCTGGGCTTGCCGCAGTTCACAGGGGGCAGCCGCTGCTGTAAGGGACACTATGTGCCTGTGCGCGTATTTTTGTTATCATACTTGCCCGCTTGTGGACGGCATATTCCAGAGAAACTACAGCCCCTCTTCCAAGCTGTGAGGACAGCTGTGGTGACTAGCCCCTCCCCAGCCTGACTGCATGAGCACTGGGGGGAGTTTTCATTTTGTTGCAGCCTCTTTATTCTCATTCTGTGGAGGCTGCACCTCCAAGATGTGTTTAAGGAAGCCCAGACAGGGAGATAGTTTGTCCCATCAGGTGATCAATGAGAAATGCAGTTCTAGAGTGTCACCTTGAGCATTTCCTTTCTTCTAGCATGGTCTCATCTTACCTGGTGCATCATGGTTATTGTGCCACAGCCACGGCTTTTGCCCGAATGACTGAAACCCCGATTCAGGAAGAACAAGCATCCATAAAGAACAGACAAAGTAAGGTTGATTCTCCTCTCCCCTCTCCCTCCTTCCCTCACCTGTCCCTAACTCTGCTCTCTGGCCCATGGCAGTCTTGGGTCACCTGTCAGGAGTCCATTCAGCTCTGGTCCTTAACACCAGGAGACCAGCCCACAGCCCCAGCCCCGCCCAAGGCTCTGCTTCTGTCCCTCCTTCAAGCCAACACTGCCCAGATGGACAGGCCGGCAGCATGGGAATGAATGCCTCAGTGCAGCCTCCCTACGGCACACTCTGACAGCCCCGCACAGGCGGGGGTCTGGCATGGCTGGGTCCCCCTCCTCCATGCTTGTTTCCTTCCCCCGAATCCTGGATTCTACTCAGCCTTCTGTTCAGAGTCTTCTGGAAGAGTGTGTTTGCATCTTATCAGACCAATGTCCTGCCTTTCCCATTTACTCAGCTTTAGTAGTTCTGCCCGTTCCCGGCCAGAGAAAGGACTGAAGTAGTCAGACAGGGTGAAGGCTGGTTCTCAGTGGCTGCTGTGGTAGCCCCTCTCTCTGTGCCCACCTCTGGTCCTGCGTTTTGCAGACAACCAAAGGAAGGAACCAGAGGAAACTTTGCTAGTGTACATACTGGCCTGTATACTGTGTGTTTGGGGCTCTTTTGTGGAAGGAGGGTGTTGGGAAAGAGGAAACAGAGCCCAGGAAGGAGATAGGAAGAGGAGAGGAGAGTGAAGGAGAATGGGTGTGTGTGGATGTGTGTTTCTGTGTGTGCTTGTTGGCGTCTCTCTGAGCCTGTCGTCTCTGTGTATGTGCATGTGTCTGTGTCTCCCAGAGAAGCTACGCCCAGCCAGACAGACGGAAAGGGATCCCAGACTTGGGATCTACGAATGAGAGCCTCAGACCCAGAAGTCGCTCCCAGCAAGATGCACCAGGCCCCAGAGCAAGAGCAAGATGCAGATGGTCTGAGAGGTGTCACGTCAGAGATGCCCGTGTGAGGAGGATGACCTCCTCTCCCAGCAGGGGGCACGCCGCAGCCCCTGAAGACTGCCAAGACTCGGGCCCTGGCCCAGAAACCACTGTGTGCCCATTGCCACCCCACTGTGAGGCCTGAAAGGAGAGACATCTGCCTGAAGAGGAGCCCCTAGGGCCACCAAGCTGCCTGGGGGCCCAGCCCCAGATCATGCTCCCACAGCCAAGACCCCTCCCCATGCCCAGGTCCCCAGTGACTGACCTCCATAGGAGCAGGCCTCTACATTTGCTCTCCTGCTTCTGCACCGAGTCCTGCCTCTGTTTTCCCCTGTTGTTCTTTGAGGACTCCCTGACACTTGGCAGAAACCAGGGTCTCTTGTGGGTCTGGGAGGCCAGGTTCTTTCTTCAGCCTCTTCTTCTGTGAGCATCTCAACCAGACATGCCACTCTGAGCCAGCCCACCTGACCATCGGCTAGTCCATGTTCGGAGCTGGTAGTGTGCAGGCATGTGGCGGTGAAGAAGGTCCACAGCCCCTCACTCACTGCCATACTCTTGCTCTCTGCAGAGATCCAGAAGCTGGTGCTGGAGGGCCGTGTGGGTGAGGCCATTGAGACCACACAGCGCTTCTATCCAGGACTGCTGGAGCATAACCCTAACCTGCTCTTCATGCTCAAGTGAGTTTTGGGCACCACCAGCTCCCCCCTAGCCCAGCCCCTCTCAGCTGGTGGTGGGAACATACAGCCCAGACCAAGCCCAGAGCATTGCCGCTCTGCTCCCTCTGCAGGTGCCGACAATTTGTGGAGATGGTGAATGGGACCGACAGTGAGGTCCGCAGCTTGAGCTCCCGAAGCCCCAAGTCCCAGGACAGCTACCCTGGCTCCCCCAGCCTCAGCCCCCGACACGGCCCTAGTTCCCACATGCACAACACAGGTCAGCCACTCTCCAGAGGGCTCGGGGGAGAACTGGTGTGGAGAAGAAAGGCCACCCACATGCTCTTCCCTGGGCTGGGCTCAGGGCTCGCTGCTGGATTTGGGGGAAGGGAAATGGGACCACTGTGGTCATTCCTGGGGCCCCATTGTGGCACACTGCCCCTCTTCTTCTGACTCTTCCCTGGTTTCCAGGAGCAGATAGTCCCAGCTGCAGCAATGGCGTCGCATCCACGAAGAGCAAACAGAACCACAGTAAATACCCTGCACCCAGCTCCTCCTCCTCCTCCTCGTCCTCCTCGTCCTCCTCATCCCCATCCTCCGTCAATTACTCCGAGTCCAACTCAACAGATTCCACCAAGTCCCAGCCCCACAGCAGCACCAGTAACCAGGAGACCAGGTGCCTGTCCTGCTCTGCTTCTTCCTCCTCCTTTCTGCTCTGCGCCAGCTGGGCTCACTGCAGCCTGTCTTTGAGTGCCACCCCCTGCCCTTAACCCCCCACCTCCACCCCAGGTCTGTACCTGGAGTAGTTGCTGCTGACCTGCCAGGCCAGGTATTGGCTCCAGCTTCTGGCCCTGCCGGTGATCCAGCTGCCACTTTGCTCAGCCCTGACTTTCTCAAGAAGCACTGATACCACCAGGCCTGGCAGAACCCCTAGGGTCTACACCGAAGAAACTTACTGGGTGTGGCTTGAGGTCAGACAGATTGGGCAGCAGAGGTTTTAGGCTGTAGACTACAGGTGGCTTTCAGCTGCCCCCAGGCATACCTCAGGGTTTGACCTGAGTTTGGTGCCTAGAGATACTTCTCAGGGGTCCCTGGTCACTGGGGGTGGGGGAGAAATGGGTGGAAGAGGTATGCCAACTCAGACAAAGGCCAGGAAGGGGAGGGCCACAGAGGCAGCATTGGGACAAGAGTGAGAATCAGGCGACAGGCCTCTGGGGATAGCTGATGTCAGAGTAGGGGCCAAGTGTTGGAGCCTGGGAGGCCTTTCATGCTCCTAGGACCTCTTGATTTACCCACAGCAACCTGTGGCTAAAGCCTGAATGGAGGCCCAACCAGGCTGCTCCCAAACACATCAACTCCCACCTCAACCCTTCTCCACAGTGACAGCGAGATGGAGATGGAAGCAGAGCATTACCCCAATGGTGTGCTGGAGAGTGTATCCACACGCATCGTCAATGGCGCCTACAAGCACGAGGATCTACAGACAGATGAGTCCAGCATGGGTAAGGACCATGGCCCAGCATGGTGTTACATGGGTGGTAATGGCTCAGTCCAGATGCCTTCTGCCCCCTGGGAGGGGGTTGGCATGGGCAGACTTTGTCAGCCTGATAAGCTCTAAATGGACCTGGTCCACTGCCGCCTTAGTCAGGAACGGGTGCTTGAGGTGAGAAGACCCCTGGCCTGCTGCCGAGACCAGGGCCCTTGCGTCTGAGGCTAGAGAGAGTTGGTGAGAATGGGCATTCTTATAAGCACTGTACGGGGTGGGAAGAGGGAAAGTTGAGTCCAGACTCCTAGATCATGTGCTAGGTGGACTAAAAGCACCTCAGCTATGGATGGTCCACCTAATTTGCCTCTGGCAGTGCCCCTAAAGTCCTTCTTGCCATCTCCTTTTTGGGGTGTTCACCCCAGTCCTCCCCTTCTCTCCTTACCCCTCATGATTTGTTCTCTGCTGGGCTCTGGGCACAGATGATGGGCATCCTCGGCGGCAGCTCTGTGGGGGCAACCAGGCTGCTACAGAAAGGATTATCCTGTTTGGTCGAGAGTTGCAGGCACTGAGTGAGCAGCTGGGCCGAGAGTACGGCAAGAATTTGGCCCACACGGAGATGCTGCAGGTATAGAACAAGCCAGGAGCTCATATAGAGCAGGCTCCCATTTGGTGTGGGGGTGGGGGCACATTGACTCTGGGAGGGCCTTGGGGGCAGCAGCAACAGGACAGAGTGGACTCTAGTCAAGTCCACAATGGGAAACAGGACTCCCAGGATATATGCAACCCTGTCTAAGCTCTGGAGAGGGCACAGTCCTTCGTGACCCTATGCTCAGGGTTTGCAGTGCCCTCACTGGGCACCATGCAGGGCCCTGTATGCCCCCCGGAGCCATGGAGGTATATATGTGTGTGGTATGTACCACAGTCTTCTCAAGAATGCCCTGTCCCTTAGGATGCCTTTAGCCTGCTGGCATACTCAGACCCCTGGAGCTGCCCAGTTGGCCAGCAGCTTGACCCCATCCAGAGGGAGCCAGTGTGTGCTGCCCTCAACAGCGCCATTTTAGGTAAGTGGATCTAACAAAAACAGAAGCTGGTCCATGAGTGCCTGGGGTGGCCCCTCCCCTCTCTCCCTAGGAATTGCTGATGTTTGTCCAAAGCAGGGCAGTGAGCTCTGCCTGGGCACTCTGGTAGCCCACAGGACTTGGGCTTCCATGGCTGAGACTAAATCCTGACCTCCCTCTGCCCAACTGAGTTGGCTGGCTAGATCATGATAGACCCTGGCCTATGACTGTGGGCCTGGCCAGCCCATGGCTCTGAAGAGACCTAAGGTCCTCAGATTCCTGGAATGGCTATGGGGCCATAGGCTGGTGGCTGGGACATACACAGAGATACATGAACACTGTGTTCCAAGAGATTCTGTCCACTGCCCCCACTTTCTGCTCCTAAGGGAACTTTGACCTGAGCCCAGCCTCCTGGGCAAAGCAATGACCCGGCCTTGTCTCTCCTCCACAGAGTCTCAGAACCTGCCAAAGCAGCCCCCTCTGATGCTCGCCCTGGGTCAGGCATCTGAATGTCTACGGCTCATGGCCCGAGCTGGCCTGGGATCTTGCTCCTTTGCCAGAGTCGACGACTACCTGCACTAGCTGACCACGCTGGCTGGCCCGCCTGGCCCTCCCTCAGCCCCAGGGCTGGAGCAGCCCTGCCCTCCATAGGCATCTGGCGCAGGGACCTGGAAGCCATGGGCAGAGTCCATTCCTCCTGCCTGGCCTCCCCCACTCCCTTTCCTGTTTTCCTTTTCTTCCTTTCCTTTCCCTCCCTCCATCCCTCCCTTCCTTTCTTCCTTCTTCTTTTCCTTCCTCCCCCTACCCTGCCCTCAGACTCTCTCTCCCCTTCACGTGCAGCGGCCTCTGACACAGTATTGGCTGGTTACTCTCATGTAGCGCCTTCTACTTTGAAAGGGGGGTTTTGTTTTGAGGAGGGGTTGGGTTTTTTAATCTTTTTTTTTTTTTTTTTTTTCCTCCTGACTGAGCCACCAGTATTTATCTCTGGAGAGCTTGTGCTGAGCTGGGTTCTGCTAATTTAGTGATGAAGCCTATCCAAGTTGGTGATAGCTTATTATTTTCATAAGTAAAAAAAATGAGATTATATATATATAAATATATATATTAAAAAAAGACACAGTATTTATCGTAGTGTTAGTGGTCCAGCACCTCTTGGGTGAGGCTGTCCAGACACCATATGTTTCTATTTGAGTCCAACTCATTAAAAAAGAATCATCTCTGTCACCTCAGCCAAGTGATAAGTTTATTTCAGGCTTCCCCTTTGTCGAGCCACAGGCCCAGCTGCAGCCTAGGGAAGCCCAGTAGGCATTGGGGACCACTTAGTGGGCAGGTCAGGCTAAGTTGGTTTGTGGCATCTGAAAGGTGTGGGTCCCTAGGCCCCTGAGAGCTGGGCTGAGCAGAGAACTACGGGGCTGAGGCTTCAGAGAAGGGATGAGTTGGCCCAGGGCTATACAGCAAAGCAGGGGAGTAGGGAGTCCTTGGCCAGCACACTATCTACCATTCTACCCTGCCTCTCACTGCCTGCCTTGCCCCTTCCTTTCTCCCCCTTTCAACATCCTATTTTCCCTTGTCGTTAAGATGGCCAAATAATTCATTTACTCTAAATCGATTGCCTGGAAACTACCTGCCTCTGACCCAAGAGCTGCTGTGTGTCAGGCGGCGGCGAGGATGTCTCCCCGTTCCAGGACAGAAGCCCTTGAGTACAGGGGCTGCCTTCTTTCTGCCTGGATCTTCACCGTCTCTGCACAGCTCTGATGGAATCAATGCTTTCTGTTGAGAAGCTAGGACTTTGTGGAGGCAGATTCTTGGGCCGCCAGTTCCTGGAATGGATGGAACTCTTGACCTACTAGGCCAGGCTTCACTGCAGCTGTGCCAGGCAGCTCCCTGCAGCTTGGCCCCAGACACTCTTAGAAAAGACTATTATGAGTATTTGCTGGCCAGAGGAAGGGACCTCATGGGCTCTGCAAATGTCCCACCAGCTGTTTCAGATGGATCCTCACAGCTGGTGGGGCAAACAGTCCCGGTACTGCCATCAGGGAATCGAGAGGAAGGGCTGAGTTGACTGCTAGGACTTGGGCAGGCCATCCGTGGAGAGGACTGACTGCCCAGGAAGAAGAAGGGAGGAGGCCTACCCAGAGGAGCACCAGAAGGGGCTGGGATTTCCCTACCTGCTTCACAGTGAGAGGGAGCGCACAGGCAGCCCTTGCAAAGGGGCAAGGCCAGAAATTGAACTTCCAGTCCCTGTCTGGGCAAGGGCTGGGTAAGCTCCTGCTCTCTGGCAGCGGACACAGGGATGGTGGTACGGCCTGAGATGTTCATTGCCTGCCAGGCCCACAGCTGGACAGGAGAAGTGATTGAGTTGGACCAGCTGCTGGTGATGGGGTCAGAGCCTTGGCCCTGTGCTCTCCCAGAGTTCTCCCTTGGGACATGATCCTACAGGCTGCTGCTTTTGCTTGGTCCCCACCAGGGCCCCAGCTGGTACCCCACAGACCGTGGCCTGTTGGGGTGGTGTTGTCATGTCTGTAAAGGAAACTCATCCTGTGCAAGGCTGGGGATGTCTAGCTCCCAAACCCAGAGGTTGGATACATCAAGCTGTTAAAATGGCCAGAGCTGAGCAGGATTGGGAATTAAAACCGGAGGCTTTTGCAGCTGGAATGGGGTTCAGAGAACATCTACTCCACCAATCCTCTCCTCTTACAGATAAGGAAACAGGCCCGGGAGATTAAATGACTTAGCCAAAGTCACACAGCAAATTAGTGGCAGAGCTGGGACTAACCTCATCCCTGTGGGTTGTGCAACACTGTTTAGTCCTGGAGCTAAATATCGAGTGAGGGCTTAGGCTGGTGAGGCCCCCAGCAGTGTCTGAGCAGCTGGTACCTTCAGGGGTGTGTCAGGGATGGGGATGGGTGCCTGGGCTTGAGTTGTGGAGTGTCTGAGAGAGGGCCCGAGAGGGCCTGGGACAGCTGTGTGCTGCTTGGGGTTGGGTGTCCTCCTGGCTCGCGCTCAGCACCCGTGGCCACCTCCCCATTTTCTGTGCCTTATCTCACTGTTTCAGCTGAGTCCAAGTTGTTTACTCTGTTCCTCTCCAGAGGGGCTCTCTGTCCCAATTGGACAGCTTGCCTTTGGGACATAAGCCTTTGCCCCACAAGCCGTGGAGAGGACCAAAACCAAGCTGCTTGAGTCCACTATCTTGCTGATAGTCCAGGGCTGCCTGCCAGCCAGAGGAGCCCCTTATGCACACCCAGTCCTACCAGCCTGCTTTCAGGAGCCAACAGTGGGGAAGGCACCTGGGAGGAGCCCCAGTGAGGGCTGGACCTGACCTGAGGGGACAGGAAGAAGACCTGGCTCTGTTGGGTTGTCCAGCCCTGGGGGAGCAGCCTTCCCTATTTACCTTTCCCCCTTGTGCCACCAAACGGTCACTCCTTTCAGAGTGGACGCTGGCAGACCATGCAAAGAAAGCCAGAACCTCTGATCCTCACCCACATGAATCTGTGGCTGGGGGTAGGCCGCCAGAACAGGGACACCAAGAGATTGAGAAGGGGGGACTGCCCAGCCACCCAGCGCCTTCCTACCCCTTAAGCAAGCACAAAGAAGATGAGGCAGAGAACTGTGAGAGCTGAAAGTTCCTTTGGTTGCTCACAACTCAGGTATGCACGCTGTGTGGCAGCCAGGCAGCAGAGCCCTACTTGACCGCCGGTCCCGTGCACCGGACCTGTGGCCGGTTCATGGACTCTGGGTGCCTCAGGTGCCGCCTCTTTGCATAGGGTTTTCCTCCATTAGTAACTACAGCTGAAACAGATGTCCTCCACATTGTGCACACTGGTTCTGCCTTTGTCCTCGCAAGTTGATACTTGGCATTAGCATGAAACTTGTGGGCGTGGGAGGGTTTAGAGAGAATTCTAACACAAAACACCCTATTAAATTGTACTTGAGAGATGAAAAAACTCCTGTTGTATTTTGACAGAATTATTTTTATTAAAATACACATCCATGAGTAGTCACGAGTGTCTGGTCTCTGTTTTGAATCTTAACTGGGGTTGGCGCCCCTTGTGTGGCTCACTTTGTCCTGAGGGTTTGGCCCTTACTCAGCTCACCTCTCAAGTTCCCAGGCCCCTGCTACCCCTCAGGGACCCTCAAGACTTCAGGTGAGACCCCAAAGAGGATAGGCACTTGGGCTTCAATTCTCTCCCCCGAAACAGCTTTCATCTCAGACAAAGAAGAAGAAAATTCACCTTCAAAAAGATGGCCACAGGTCCTCCTGTCCTCAAAATAAGATTTTAATGTAGCCCAAATACACTCGTCCCAAACACTGGACAGTCAGAGGGCTTCTGAGGCTTATTGAGGTTAGCTTCCTGTCACTCTGAGGAGAAAGTACTCTTGCTCAAAATCCTGGTTCTGCTGTTTACTAACTTGGGTAACTGGAAAATTAACCTTTCTGAGCTTCAGTTTCACCACCCTTAAAAACGTGATTAATTTCTACCCCATGGAGGTAGAGGATTATAGCATGTGTAGGGGAGGCTTGACATAGAGGGATATAGTACCTGTGTGCTTCACTCAGTTATTTTATAGGACTGTTCCTTGACAGAACTCTCCTAGGGAAAACTGGAGGGAAGAATGGAATGTTAGATTAAGCACAAAAGTCCTGGTTCCATAAATAAACCCAGAGTAGATTTAATTTCTCTCTAGACTAGTGGTTTCTACAGGGAGTGATTTTGCCCCCCAGGGAACATTTGGCAGTGACTGGAGATATTTTTGGTAGTCACAACTTGGGTTGGAGAGCTGCTGGCATCTATTGGGTAGAGGCCACGGATGTTATAAACATCCTACGATGCATAGACAGCACCCCACAACAAAGAATTATCAGGCTCAAAATGTCAACAGTGCCACTGTTGAAAAACCCTGTTCTAGAGTGAATCTTGAGACGGTAAGAAACATCAAACACAAGCACACTTTGATTCTGCGTGGCTGTTCAGAATCCAGGGGGAAAGATTAAGGGGGATAAAACCCCATCAGAAGAGGGAGGTTAGAGGTTACCATTTCTCATCACTCTTGGAGCTTTCCATGCTCAGAAGGTGGCAGCAGTGGCAGGAAGTCCTGTCACCTTCCAAAGCAGGGATAGCCCTGCTGGTCACCAGTTCTCAGCAAGAACAGCTGCCTCAGCTCAACTGACATGTTCTGCATCAGAGGTTGCTCTGGAACGATGGCTGGGACACCTTTCTAATACCAGCTGAGTGGGGCTCCAGACTCTCACAGGAGTCAGAAAAGCAGGGGAGGGGCTCCCCATACAGAAATAACCCCTAATCCTACATTTCCAACATAGCCTGCTTTACACTAAAGCTTATAGGTTACAGGTTTCATTACTCTGGAGGACAGAGTAATGGTGAACCAGAGTAGTCTTGTTACAAAATGGTATTTACTTGTGGGGACAGAGACTCCAGTAAAGAGATCTGGGAGGCTGAGGTCACAGTAGGAGCACTAACATCTAAGGAACAACCAAAGAACATGCAAAGGAAGAGAAGCCCAGACAGGCACCAGAGAACAGAAAAGAGTCATTATTGTAGGAGTCAGGAGGCCAAGAAGTCCAGCGAGTTCAAGAGAACTACCGTTCTGCAACAACAGGTCGTTGTGTCCAACACCAGACCTTCCTTAACTCCAGACCAAGGCCCACCACAGTTCCCAGTACCTCCTCACTACTGCTGCCGGGCGGGAGGACCCGAAAGAAGCAGGGGCTGTTATACGCCTGCCCAGCCGCCTCCACCGCCGGAAATAAATGACCAAGCCCTCCGCTAACCTACTTAATCTCCGCCCCCAAGGTGCGAGCATGCGCAATCTCCGATCACGGCCCCTCCCCGCGCAGGTCCACCCCCGTCAGGGAGCATGCGCAGACCTCCAGCCGTCCCGCCCCTCCCTTTCCAGAGCTCCCGGTTCCTTAGAAACCAGGCGGCGCGTTCCCGGTGCTTGCGCTTTAGACTCCGGGGCCCGCGCGTCCCCGCCAGCCCCCCTCTTGGCGGGCGGGTGGCGGCCGAGACCGGTCCAGACCCATGGTCTCCAGGGCAGCGCGGGACGGGCGATGCCAGCATGCCAGGTGAGAGGCGGGCCCGCGGCGGCCGGTGAGGATGAAGGAGGGCAGGGCGAGGCAGCCAGCGGGCGTCTACCGGGCCTCCTCGGCGGCCCGGCGCCCGAGGTCGGAGGCGGGGCTACTCAGAGCCTAGGCTGGAGGGGGCCGTTCTAACTGCCAGCGCCGTCGTCGAGTTCAGGGGTCGCCCCGGAGTTAGTCTTCCCAGCCTCGGAAATAGGACCTACAGATTTGGTCGTATAATTGTAGGATTTGGGCTCCTGGAAGGACCTCGGCCATAACCCATCCCTTTACGGGACGAGGAAACCTAGGCTCCCCTGCCCTGCCCGGAGCAGACCGTACCTGTGTGGACTGACGCTTTGTAGACAAGGATATGAGGTGTGGAAGCCTCAGACAAAGGGCGCTGGTCCATCGTCTTTCAGGGGGAGATGGGACTTTTAGGGGGTAAATCTTTATTTAAGGAAAGAGGGTTCAGGTGGCAGATGGGAGAGGGGACGACACTCCAGAAAGTGTGGGTGGCTCTGCCAGTCACCGAATGCCCACTGGCCACGTCTCAACGGCCCTGGCCTAGCTTTGAAGCTCAGGAAGGAAGCAGAAGGACTAGCGGAGACAAAAGGTGAGGTAAGGTGTTCCCATCAAGACGTTATCACATGAATGGGGAGGAAGGAAATGGGGGCGGGGAGATCAGGACTTGTGAATGGTTGTGTGAAGAGTTTACCTCCCAAACTGCAGCTGAATCTGAAGAACGGGACAAGAAGAGAAAAGTTTAAAGCTTTGTTGGCTAGACAGCAAGAAAGGTTATAAACCATCTTATAGAAGAAAGTGGGTGCTCTTTTGAATATCCAGAACCGAGTTGGTGCACCCCCCAGAAGACTTTTGTAAACTCTGGGGCACAAAGGTCTCAGAAGGAAGAGCCGTTGGTGTATGACCCTTCACTTGAAGGGAACACCTATTTAAATTAGAAAAGACACTTAAGACATGTTATTGAGATATGGAGAAGATGGTTGTCTTTAAGTGTTGGGGAAGCTAGATTGATTCTTCATAAGGAAACTCCTTTTCTTCTGGAAAGCTGTGTACACCAGGGAACAAAAGTTTCAATTAAGGCCATCCATTTTACAGAAAATGTGAAAAAGTACTGGTTTTGGACTAGGAATTTAGAGACTGGACTAAGGTGAAAATTTTCAGCAGACAGTTCTGTTGGTGGGCTCCCCATTTTATGGATAAAAATTCTGTGGTCAGGCTTTCTCTTACCACCTGGTTGCCCCACTTTTCCTATGGAATGATTGGTCTGGGTCTGATCATTTATTTTTATTTGCTGGAAAAATTCGGATATATGATTGCTATAGTATTACTAGAATCCACTAGTAGTAGGATTAGCAATGACAGCTCCCTCCCCCACAAAAAAAAGACAAAGATTTGTAATGTGGTAAAAAGAAGTGTGTGATTTTTAAAAGATGGTCTCTGATTCTAATCAATAAAATCAATTTCTTACTAGCTTGATAAAACTAATTTTAATGTATATATGATTTTGCAGCAGGTTTTCTTTCCCCCTCAGAGTGATACGATACATTTATTTATTTAAGATTTTATTTGTCAGAGAGAGAGAGAGCGCGCAGCAGGCAGAGGGAGAAGCAGCCTCCCCGCTGAGCAGGGAGCCTGATGCGGGACTCGATTCCCAGGACCCTGAGATCATGACCTGAGCCGAAGGCAGACGCTTAACCGACTGAGCCACCCAGGTGCCCCAATAAGATACATTTCAAGTGTGGTGGTGTTTGGGGCGCCTCGGTGGCTCAGTCGGTTAAGCGTCTGCCTTCGGCTCAGGTCATGATCCCGGAGTCCCTGTGCCCCCTCTGCCCCTCATCCTGCTCCTGCTCTCTCTCTCCAGGAGTCTCTCTCTTTCTCTCAAATAAATAATCTTTTTCAAAAAATGAAAAAGTATGGTGATATTAATAGGTCAGATTAATTTAAGAAACAAAATTTCATCTTTGGTTCATAAATCAGTGCCATACCATAGCTATGATGTTGTGGCTGTGCATTTTATTGATTTTTCTCTATCTATGGAAATATTTTGTATAAATATTTCCATACCTCATATATACCTCAAGAGATATAATGGAGTATTATCAGAAGGGTTTGTAATCTATGGGGGAAATTGGCAATGGTAATCAAATCCTGTCAGAAAGCTTTATGAAAATCATTGTATTCTTTTTTTAAAATAGATTTTTATTTATTTATTTGAGAGAGAGAATGAGAGAGAGCATGAGAGGGGGGAGGGTCAGAGGGAGAAGCAGACTCCCCGCTGAGCAGGAGCCCGATGCGGGACTCGATCCGGGACTCAGTCCCGGGACTCCAGGATCATGACCTGAGCCGAAGGCAGTGGCTTAACCAACTGAGCCACCCAGGCGCCCCAAATCATTGTATTCTTTATAAAAACCCTCATTACTTTAGCACTGGCCCAGATAGAAGACAGACCAGTAGGCCAAAATCAAGGTGAGATGGAAGGGAGCAATTACTGTCTGTCTTGGGAGCTGGACACGGTGTGGGAGGCTGCTTTAAATGTAAGTGAAAATACTTTCTTGAATGAGCAGTTAAAGAAGATACTGCATAAATGTGATGAGTGTGCCCCATTGATTGGTGTGCAATTTTTGAGCTCCTATAATCAGAAAGACACTTGCTTTTAAAAGAGAAGGATGGACTTACAGATTCTTCAGAGTGTTTCTTCGTTGCTATAGCAGTGAAACTTTTGACAAATAATTACTTAATAGCCACTCCGTTTTCTAGGGCAGCTGAGGGCAGTTATCAAATCTGACCTGTAGTAAAGTAATCAACAGTATTTAACAGGCCAACATACCAGATAAACCAGTAATGCTAACAGGATCTACTTTCACTGAACTGATTTTCTAGTGCCATCTGACATTTGTAACACAAACAAACGGTGTTCAGAAAACACAAGAATCAGTCAGAGACCACTAACTTAGAAGTAGGAGAGGAGCCTTTCTGATGTCTGACAAGTCACTCAAGCATATTTATTTTAGGAGGTCCAATTCCAGGATAAATTCATTGTTGGAATTGGACAACATCTAGGAAAAAATTGCAGACTATGCTATTTTTGAGAATTCGTATACAGTATAGTAATGGGACATTATTTTTCTTAAAAGGTAGCAGCTTTATATTCTAAGAGAGTCCAGATACCCAAATTTGAAAAATTTAGATGTCAGGTGTTTTAAAAAGTGGGGATTGAGGGGCGCCTGGGTGGCTCAGTCATTAAGCGTCTGCCTTTGGCTCAGGTCATGATCCCAGGGTCTTGGGATCAAGTCCCGCATCAGGCTCCCTGCTCAGCAGAGAGCCTGCTTCTCCCTCTCGCACTCCCCCCTGCTTGTGTTCCTGCTCTCGCTGTGTCTCTCTCTGTCAAATAAATAAATAAATCTTTAAAAAAAAAAAAGTGGGGATTGAAAGATTATTGAAATAGGCTTGGGCTCATGAAGTCAGAATGGGAAGAGATACTGAGAAAAACATTAAAGCAGTAAGACTTCCTCCACTAAGACTGAATTAGCCATTAGGTCAGGAATGAGCTCACTGAAGTATCTCTCTTTAAGCTGAGACAAAAGAAATGAGAAATGGAGTAATATTTCTTTTCTTTTTTTTTTTTTTAAAGATTTTATTTATTTATTTGACAGAGACACAGTGAGAGAGGGAACACAGGCAGGGGGAGTGGGAGAGGGAGAAGCAGGCTTCCCGCAGAGCAGGGAGCCCGATGCGGGGCTCGATCCCAGGACCCTGGGATCATGACCTGAGCCGAAGGCAGATGCCCAACGACTGAGCCACCCAGGCGCCCCTGGAGTAAATATTTCTATCTTACAGTGATGGAAATAAACACCTAGCAAATAGAGATTAAACATTCAGAAGGAAGAGATGAATATTCCTGCATTACTTGGAACACACTCAAACTCTATCCTTATGCACTTGTTCTTTATTTTATTTTTTTAATTAAGATTTTTATTCATGAGAGACAGAGAGAGAGAGGCAGAGGCAGAAGGAGAAGCAGGCTCCCCTCAGAGCAGGGAGCCTGATGCGGGAGTCAATCCCAGGACCCTGGGATCACAACCTGAGCCGAAGGCAGACGCTTAACCGACTGAGCCACCCAGGCACCCAAGCACTTGTTCTTTAGATCCTTCTCTTAGAAGGAGAGATGCAAGTAGGAGAGTTACCTTTGTCCTAGATACTGGCAGTTCTCAGAGTAGCCAGTGACACAATGCTACAGTCTTTGGGACCCAGGATAGACAGAAATTGCTGGACGGATAGCTCTCCCCCTACCCTGCTACTCCCACCACCTCTCACAGCCGTTCGATAAGGGTTTCTATCCGTCCTCTACCAGGAAGGATCAGGAATGAAGACTGTGAAGAATGGGAACTGAGTATCTAATGCAGTCCTCCTTTCTGGCCAAGGATAACTATGCTACTCTCAAACTGTCAGCGCTCAGTTTCTCATGAGAGCAGATAACCCCAAAATAGAACCGGAAACACTTCTACTTGGCTTTGAGATTTACCATATCACTTTACAACCTCGAAATCTTTATTATTTACTTTCACAATTATATTTTGCTTAGAATGCTGGCATGCCTGCCTGGCTCATTTGGTAGAGCATGCGACTCTTGTTCTCGGAGTTCGAGCCCCACATTGGGTGTGGAGATTACTTAAAAATAAAATCTTGGGGTGCCTGAGTGGCTCAGATGGTTGAGTGTCTGTCTGCCCTCAGCTCAGGTCGTGCTCTCAGGGTCCTGGGATTGAGGCCGGCATCGGGCTCCCTGCTCAGCGGGAAGCCTGCTTCTCCCTCTGCCACTCCCCCTGCTCGTGTTCTCTCTCTTGCTGTGTCTCTCTCTGTCAAATAAATAAAATCTTAATATATATATATATATAAAATTTTAAAAAAGGAAAATGATAATGTTAGGCAAATCATATAACTTCTGGACTATACTTTCTTATTGTGTAATTTATAACAAAATAAATTGAAAATAGTACAGTTGTCTAACACTAGAGAAATGAAAAGCTTGGTTCATGTAGTCCATCAAATACATAACCCTTAAAAACTGGTTAACATGAAAAATGCTTATGTCAAAATAGGTACGTGAAAAAAATCGGGATACAAAGTTATGAATACAGTTTGATCACAAATATGTTAAATATAAAAACATTTTTTTAAAAAATATTTATTCATTTGAGAGAGAGAGAGAGAGAGAGCAAGCGAGCACAAGAGGGGGGAAGAGGGAGAAGCAGACTCCCCACTGAGCAGGGAGCCCAATGTGGGGCTCCATCCCAGGACCCTGAGATCATGACCTGAGCCAAAGGCAGATGCTTAACCGACTGAGCCACTCAGGCACCCCAAATACAAAAACTTTTAAAAAAGAACATGAGAAAAGCAGTAATTTTCTATAATGAGTATATATATATATATTTTAAAGATTTTTATTTATTTATTTGAGAGAGGGAGAGAGCAGAGGGATAGGGAGAAGGGAATCTCAAGCAGACTCCCCACTGAGCGTGGAGCCCGATGCAGGGCTCGATCTCAGGACCCTGAGATCATGACCTGAGCCGAAACCAAGAGTAGGACACTCAACCAATTGAGCCACCCAGGCGCCCCTGAGTATATATATATATATATATATATATCTTTTTTTTTAAGATTTATTTATCTGACAGAGAGAGACACAGTGAGAGAGGGAACACAAGCAGGGGGAGTGGGAGAGGGAGAAGCAGGCTTCCCGCTGAGCAGGGAGCCTAATGCGGGGCTCGATCCCAGGACCCTGGGATCATGACCTGAGCCGAAGGCAGACGCTTAACGACTGAGCCACCCAGGCACCCCGCCATGAGTATATATTTTAAAATACAAACCCTCCTAAGAGTTTCTTGCTAGCGTAAAAGATGATTTGGAACTTATTTTCTCTCTGCAGACCTTCACCTCTTCTCACGTTATGACTGTATTAAAGTGCTGAGGGAGAGGGCTGACAGAAGGCAGCACTGTTGTTTCCTATCCCAGGAGTCGGAACCAGACAGTAATGTGGTTACCTAGATAATGAATTTACATGTGTATAATTGAAGGGTACACTGTACACAGCATATGCAGCTTTTGAAGACTGTTACTTCTTTTGAAGATTTTTTTATTTTTAAGTAATCTTTACACCCAGTGTGGGGCTCAAATTTAAAACCCTGAGATTAAGTTGCATGCTCTTCATCTGAGCCAGCCATGTGCCCCTAAGACTGTTGTTTTGTTTGTTTGTTTGTTTGTTTTTTGGGGATTTTTGGTGCTTGTTGACAGATAATCTTGACCCTTAGGGTCTCTTTGGTGTGTTTTGATGGATGCTTTTGTAGCACGGTATTCCAAAGCATATTAGAGGATGTTCCATGTGGTTAATGTTTTCCGCAACCTGATGTTGGTTCCTGCTGGGAAATGGTTATCATCTCTGGGGGGCCTCTCTTGGAGTGGCTCTGGGATCATGTGAGATGGAATGTTTGTCTTGTCAGGCATCCTCTGATTGTCAGGGAGAAGGGAGTGGTGGGGACATCAGTCATATTTCCTGTTACTTTTCAGCCTTTTACATTGATATTCCTGTGCCAGCGGCTTGTATTTTAGAGCAATGGAGAAAATGAACATAGTATTCCTCATCCGATGTTATTTTCAAAATTAAATGATTGTGCTTAAATGGCTGTTTTGGTTCCTCCAGGCCTGGGCTTGCTTCTGGTCATGGTGATTTTTAAAAATGATCTTTGTTTCTCTTTCCTTTAATGCTTTATAGCCCTGATATACTAAGATTGTTATTCAAACAACATTTAAATGTCTTTAAGTAATTTCTAAAGTGTTATGGGAATGTTACCAAAATACTGTGAAGTGTGAAATTTTGGGGACTTATTATCTCCTTAATACCATATAAAACCCAGTCTTGGTCCCTAAAGAGCTTAGGGTCTCAGTAGCAAGACAAGACATTGGTATCATTTAAACAATAATCAGAAAATCCTAAAATATAAAATGAATGGCTCTTTTCAGGAGTACATGTCCCATATACATCCTGTATTTTATAACCAGCTTCCTTCATTACACATTAACCCCCCCCCCAAAAAAAGAATAAAGAACATGGTGTGGCAAAGACCTGAGATTAGATTATTTTATTTTATTTTATTTATTTATTTTTTTTTTTTAAAGATTTTATTTATTTATTTGAGAGAGAGAGAACGAGAGACAGAGAGCATGAGAGGGAGGAGGGTCAGAGGGAGAAGCAGACTCCCCGCCGAGCAGGGAGCCTGATGTGGGACTCGATCCCGGGACTCCAGGACCATGACCTGAGCCGAAGGCAGTCGCTTAACCAACTGAGCCACCCAGGCGCCCTAGATTATTTTAGATCCACATTCAACAGCCAAAAGATCATTAAATGAAACCACAGCTGAGTGTGCTCATGGCCTCGCTGGTAAGCAGTTTGCTGCATATAAGAAGGAGATGCTTGTGAAGGGCATTGGGCATTTCCAGTCACCAGTGAACTACTTAATACTTAGTCTTTTTGGTCACCAGAGGCCACGTAACACAGAGTAGAGAATGCCAGTCAGAGTTGCTATGCTCCAGGGTGCCCTACGAATGTCCTCTATCCAAGGGGCGCCTGCCTGGCTCAGTTGGTGGAGCGTACAATTCTTGATCTCAGTGAGTTCGAGCCCCATGTTGGGTATGGAGATTACTTAAAAGTAAAATCTTTAAAAAAAAAAAAGGATGTCCTATACCTGAAATCCAGAAGGAAGGTAGATAGATGGGTGACTCTCTAGAGTGTCTCTTACTGCCATAGAAATACCAGTTTTCCCAGAAGAGTACTTTTATCCATGTAGAAGGTGGAAAACACTTAGAAAACGTCAATAAATTAGGTGAGCACGTTGAAAAATGTTTATCATCATTAAAAACTCGCCCTCTTCTTTCTTGGGCCCTAGTCCAAAACCAAAGTATGTAATACTCTTCTCTCTAGGGTTGGCCGTTTCACATGCATCATGGCCAAATGTGCTTTACCTCAGTGATTTAAAAGTAAAGGCAGAGTCTTTGTTCACGTGCCTGCCACAGTGAAAGATCTCTGAACACTCATTGTGTTCCTGTGTCAGATCAGTCCTTGGTATTCAGCTATGGGTGTAGGAGGAAATGGAAACTAAACTCCAGGGACCTAGCCTGTCTGGATCACTGCTCTGTGCCCCAATTCCTGGCATAATGCCTGACTCATTGTGGCGCTTATAAATATTGGGGAATAAATGAGAAGAGGTCTCTGGTGACTGCATAGTGTGCCATTAAAAGGGTTGGGGGGTGCACAGAGGAAGTTCACGTTTGAGAGGAAAGACGAATTTGGGATGGGAGCAGCTGGTAGGTCACTCAGGTGGGGATTTCTAGTAGATACAGACATTTAGTAGAGCTAGAGCTGGAACAAGTTGTTGAGTCTGGAAATTGGAAGTTAAGAATGTTTGCATGAAGGTTATAGTGAAATTGAAGGGTTAGCTAACGTTGCTGTGGTAGAGAGTAGGTCCGAGGATGGAATTTTCAGAGGGATGTCAATGTGGAACTGATTGTTAAAGCAGTCTTAGAAAAAAAATAATCTTGTTATTGCCAGATTTTCAAAAGCAATAAAGAATTAATATAGTGGGCAAATAAGTACTTTTTCCTACTGTAATCATCAGCTGAAGCTAACTTTTAGACCTAATGGCAATCTAGATACTTCTGCGGGTGTTAAATTTTTCCTTTATGACCCAATTTAGCTCACCCTTTTGTACTTTGGGTAGTTATGCCTCATTGGACAGGTCATTAGGTCTTTCATTAGTGCCCTCCAGTGCGAACACTGTTTGGACTAGGGCAGGGGGACAGGGAATTGGTGTCTTTGGCCAGCGCTGGGTGTGCTCTCATCCTGTGGTAGCTGCCTAGAGGTTTACTACCATGTCAGCTTGTGGAGCTGAGGGAGAAGCATTTCTTTCCTTTGTCCTGTTTGTGTTTTTGCTCTCAATGAGAGGGCAGGAATCTGTGACCATGTCGCTGAATCAGTGTAGGCACTGTTAAAATAAACAAACAAATCACAGGAAAACGAAACCTTCTCCAGAGAGCCTCTGGATCTTTGAAACCCAGGGACCAAAACTTTTATCATAAGTGATTTGTAAAACTCAACAGCTGCTTCTTTAGTCTGGCTTTTTCAGTGGTAACAGAAATGCAGGTAAAGATGTTTTCACATCTGTCGGAAAGCAGTGCTGCCGGTGATACCAGACTGTTAAGTACATGCTGTAGGTACTCCCTCGGCTATGAACATGCAGTGTCCAACTCAGGCTGCAGACCACCGCCCCACCCCAGCCCCGCTGTCCCCCTGCCTCTCCTGCCCAGGCTCTGATCATGGGGGGTACGGTTGTCTTTCCTCTTTGGGTCTGGCTCTTCTAGTCAGACATTGACCGCCTATTTGCCACACTGGCTCATTTCCAGATGTCGGGGTTGCCAAAAGGAAGGCTGGGGGACAATTAGATGCATCGTCCTAATTAATTCTTGGTACATGACTGATGTTGAAGGCCACGTAGAAGGCATTCCTGCTTATTTCCCCAACAGGTCCTGAGTTTTGCAAAACAACAATTAAACTTAAAATTGGCCTTCACGGTTTTATTTCCTTTATCATGCCCAAGAATTATGCTCTCATGTTACAGATCCCTTTGCAACTGGGTGTTAAGTCACAGTGCCCTTCTCTTAGGGTAATGTTCCACAGTATCAGTTCTGGGGCATCATTCAAAGTAGCTTATAATTGGGGTGCCTGACCGGCTCAGTCAGAGCATGTCTCGGGGTCGTGAGTTCAAGCCCCATGTTGAGCATAGAGCTTACTTTGAAGGAAAAAAAAAGAACAAAGTAGCTTATACTCTTAAGATTTTTAATATTTTAAATCATTTTTGAAATATTTATTTAAAATCAGAAAGGTAAAGAAGGAATTAGGCAGGAAAAGCTGTTGCCTTCTAGTCAGTGCACCATCTATATAGGCTTTAACCTGACTTCCTGATTCATTCATTTTTGTACTTACTCATTCATATGTTCATTCTTCAATCATTACTCAGCACCTACTCTGTGTCAGGCACTGTGTTTTGTGCTAGTGACAGCATTGTGTGAGATAGGCAAGATCCTGCTATCATGACAGACACTAAATAGGTGATCCCAGTGAAGTATGATGGGCACTTTGAAAACCAAAGCCCAGGCTGCTGTGAACTGTGAGCCAAATCACTTAACCCAGCCTAGGCCTGGCCCCTAAAGAAATGGTGTTTAAGTGGAGAGAAATCTCAGGAGTTAGCCTGAATAAGTTAGAAAAGATTGTTCCAAGCAGAGCAAACAACTTGGACCAAAATCTCAGAGCAAGACTGAAGGAGTTAGATTTGGTAGCTGCTACCATGTTAAATACAGTGTAAAGGGAAAGTGGTAAGGTAGAGAGTTGGGGAAGGGTCCAACTCATACTGGGAGATGCTTTGTGAGCCTCATCAAGGAATTTGGGCTTTATCCTAGGGGCACTTAAAGTCTAGGGAAGAAAAGGTCATGACCAGGAGAAACATTAGGTGTCTGTTAAGGAACCAGAACAGCGGATGAATTTCAGGGGCATTGAATCCAGTTGGTGAAATGTACTGATGGACTGGCTGGGGGTGCGGGGGGGCAGGCAGGCTTCACTGCAGCCAGAGTGGTTCCTTATGAACTGTCACCTGAGGGAGTCCACTCTCACTTGCCTTCCTTTCACAGTTGTCTGTTGTATTTGAGCATAATCTCTAAGTGCTGGGTCATTGTCCTACAAGACCCTTTACATACAGTGTGCTTCTCTGTTAGAGGGAGGAAACTTGACTGCAAGGGGATTGAGCTAACTAGTAATCATGGGTCATGTTATGTGGAGGAGAGTTGTTGGAGAGACAGTTCTAGGTGAGGGCGCCCTCTTAGCAGGTCAAGTTGTAGTTTAAGAATGAGAGCAGCTGCTCATTTTCCTAATCCCAAGTGGCAGGCAGAGCTATTCTGTTATCATATGATGCTTGTTTTCTTTCCTGAACCATTAAATCATATTTTGCTCCAAACTACTTAGATTAGTGACATAAGTCATCTCTATTATATTGGTTAACATATTGCAAGGCGCTACTGAATTATATACAATTTTGATGAGTTCCGTATATATATCTTGGTTTATTAACTAACCATGCAGGAACAAGATCTGAAATATTTAATTTTTTCAGCAATATTTATTGAGCACCCACTATATATCAGGCCTTGTTCTAGGCACTGGGGATACAACAATGAATAAAACAGACAAAAAATTCCCTGTCTTAAAGAAACATACATTCTAGCAGGGGTGGTTGGGGGAGACAAACAATGAGGAAATAACTTGTTTCTGATACAATAACATTTGAGTACAGGCCTGAAGAAAGTGAGGGAGAGAGTAAGCCAAGTGGATAGCTATACGGAAAAGGGAACTGTAAGTGCAAAGGCCCTGAGACGGGAGCATACCTGGCATGTTTGAGATACATTCAGTACTGAACCACTGTGGCTGGAGCAGAGTGAGTGAGACAAAACAGGACATAAGGTGAGAAGAAAGATAAAAGAAGGGGATGAAGACAGACTGTGTAGGACTTTGTAGGTCAGTGGAAGAACATTTGGCTTTTATTCCAAGAGAGATGGGAAGCCTGTTGGAGGGCTTGGGTGAGGAGTGACTTGCTCTGACTTACATTTTAATTGAGTCACTCAGTGCTATGTTGAGAATAGATTGGGGCAGGGTAGAATCTGAGAGGCCAGTTAAGCAATTGCAGTAATGTAGGCAAGAGAGGGGGTTGTGACTTGAACTGAGATGGTAGCAGTGGGAGTCGTGGGAAGTGCTTGGATTCAGGATATATTTTGAAGGTAGAGAGCCAGCACAGTTTGTTAATGGATCAAATGTGAAGTGTGAGCGAAAACTAAGAATCAAGGATTACTCCCAAGATTTTTAATGGAGCTGTTGGAAAATTTGTGTTACCGGTTTCTAAGATGAAGCCATTGTGGGAAGAGCAAGTTTGGTGGGGGATGGGGGGGATTCCAGGAGCTTAATTCTGGACATTTTAAGTTTGGGATGTGTATTAATATAAACATCTGGGACGACTGGGTGGCCCAGTCGGTTAAGTATCCGACTCTAGATCTCAGCTCGGGTCTTCATCTCGGGGTCATGAATTCAAGCCCCGCGTTGGGCTCCACATTGGGTGTAGAGCCTACTTAAAAAAATAAAATAAACATCCAAGTAGAAATATCAGATAGGCAGTTGTTTATACTAGTCTGAAGCTTGAGAAAGAGGACCTGGCTAAAAACTTTGGGAGTCCTCAGAAAATAGATAGTATATATATTTAAGCCATGAGACTGAATAGTGGTTACCACAGTCATTATCAGGAGAAACTAGCAGAGGGGATTGAGAAGTAGCCAGAGAGAATAGCAGGAGAAATTTGTGTTCTGGAAGTTGAGTGTTTCTAAGAGGGTGGAACATGCTTTATCAGATGCTGCTGCTGTCAGCATCAAAGTGGGATGAGGATGGGAATTGGCCCTTGGCTTTTGCAACATTTTAATTGTATTTGACAAATATCAGGTAGCTAAAGTATTTATGACCAGTACTGTAGGGTTGTTGGCCATGGTGCCTCGAATACATAACATAAGATAGTTGTACAGTTGCAGTTTGAAGTTCTGAACGTTTCGCTCTTCTACTTCTTTTGGACCCATTTTATTATTTTATTTTTTTTTTTTACTTTTTTTTTTTTATGTAAGCTCTATGCCCATCTTGGGGCTTGAATTCATGACCTGAGGTCAAGAGTCACATGCTCTACTGACTGAGCCAGCAGGTGTCCCTGGACCTGTTTTATACTGAAGAACTATTGTTGGGTAAGGCTTGAACACTACTCTGGGAGAAGGCAGTGTCTGCTGATTTACAAATTGGCTTTTTAATGTGCTTTTTTCTTTACTGAACTACCAACGTGTCATTGTTTTTTTAGTGATTCAGTCTTGGTGTTTGGGTAATGCCTTTCTCACGTGGAACTCAAAGTGCTTTACAGATATGTTATTTAACATTTCTTCTTCTTCTTCTTTTGAGAGGGGTTGGGGGGATGGAGAGGGAGAGAGAGAATCTTAAGCAGGCTCCACACTGGGTGTGGAGTCCGACAGGGGGCTCGATCTAAGAACCCTGAGATCATGACCTGAGCCGAAATCAGGAGTCGGATGCTTAAGCCACCCAGGCGCCCAACATTTCTTTATTTTTTTTTAAGATTTTATTTATTTATTTGTCAGAGAGAGCACAAGCAGGGGGAGTGGCAGGCAGAGGGAGAAGGAGAAGCAGGCTCCCTGCTGAGCAAGGAGCCCGATGCGGGGCTCAATCCCAGGACCCTGGAATCGTGACCTGAGCCAAAGGCAGATACTTAACCGACTGAGCCACCGAGGTGTGCCCCAACATTTCTTTAAATAAGATTAATTCATATCCTGTTGAATGCTCTCAGAGTACCCTGTTCTTATTCTTTATAATGTTTATCTCAAATTGTAATGACATATTTATGTGATGATTTGATTGTGTTATCTCTCCTGCTAAACTATAAACTCTATGCAGGCAAAAACTGTCTGCTTTGCTCACCAACATAACCTGTGCTTTGCCAGGCCTGGCCAATAGTAGGTAATTAAAGTAAATATTTATTAATGAATCAGTTTGCATAAATTACAGGTATCATTTTTATACATGAGCACCTGAAACACAGGCTATGATTCGCTAAGCTAATGTCACAATCTGTTTTAAAATTAGGTTGAGGGGGGGCCCTGGGTGGCTCAGTTGGTTAGGCGTCTGCCTTCAGCTCAGGTTGTGATCCCAGGGTCCTGGGATCGCTCCCTGCTTAGTGGGGAGCCTGCTTTTCCCTCTCCCTCTGCCGCTCCTCCTGCTTGTGCGTGCTCTCTCTTTCTGTCTGTCAAATGAATAAATAAAATCTTTAAAAAAAATTTTTTAAATTAGATTGAGGGCCCATTTCACTTAATAACTAGGGTCCTGGCCTCCCTCTGGCCACCGTGCTTTATTTTAGCTTTTTAAAAAGATTTTATTTATTTCTTTTTAGAGAGAACTAGAGAGCACTGGCAGGAGTGGCAGAGAGAGAAAGAGAATCTCAAGCAGACTCTATGTGGAGCATGGAGCCCTGTGTGGTGCTCCGTCTCACCACCCTGAGATCACGACGCAAGCCAAAATCAAGAGTTGGACGCTTAACCGACTGAGCCACCCACGTGCCCCTTAGTTTATTTTATTTTTATTTTATTTTATTACGTTTTTCATATTTTATTTAGTTCTCTGAAAGAGAGAGAGAGTGCACAAGCAGAGGGAGCAGCAGAGGGAGAGGGAGAAGCAGAGTCTCCACTGAGCAGGGAGCCTGATGCGGGGCTGGATCCCAGGACCCTGGGATCATGACCTGAGCTGAAGGCAGACGCTTAACGACTGAGCCACCCAGGTGCCTCCCCTTAGCATATTTTATATGAGGTTAGAATTACTGGAAAAATTCATCCACAGAAAAATCTAGCCTCTTGATACTGGCCCTTTGGAATGTCTCGAGAGTCAGGGGTCTGTGGCAGTCTGTAGAGATAGATGGCTCAGAGGAAGGAGGGATGCCCTGAGGAGGCACAGCTTGGGGTGGCTGCTTGTGCTGGGGAACTCCAGGTGTGGAGTTGGTTCTGAGGCGTGGTGGGGGTGGGCACTGAGTGAAGGCTTCTCACTCTTGTGGTATGCCAAGTCTTGTTGTCCAACCTATGTAGCTGTAACCACAAACTGTTACACATCATTTCTTACTTGAAGCCATTATTAACTTTACTTGCATAAAGAAATACAGAAGAATTCCTTTTGAACCCTCCCTTCCCTAGTATGAGTTGTTTGTGAGTGGTGAGGACTTACTTACCTAACACCTGCAGCTCAGCCGCTTGCCCAGTTTGACATTGGTTAATGGAAATTGCCGTCTTCAGAAACCCTTAGGAAATGCTGAGACTGACTAGATCATTGGCCTTAGCGTGAAGTTAATTCCTCAGAAAACTTACTCTCTTGGCTGCAGCCATTGTCTCTATACTGTTGATATCTCCAAAAGTAAGCTGACGAGGTTTTTATGTTGTTTTTGAAAAAAGAGACTTTTAATTCACATAAATCCATTTTGTTTATGAATCTGAATCTTCAAGATGTGAAAAGCTTGTTCTGTGTTCTTTTATTTTTTTTTTTTTTTAAGATTTTATTTATTTATTTGAGAGAGAGAATGAGATAGAGAGAGCATGAGGGGGGAGGGTCAGAGGGAGAAGCAGACTCCCTGCTGACAACAGGGAGCCCGATGCGGGACTCGATCCTGGGACTCCAGGATCATGACCTGAGCCGAAGGCAGTCGCTTAACCAACTGAGCCACCCAGGCGCCCCAGCTTGTTCTGTGTTCTTAAATACAACAACTTATGGTGATTAAAAATTGAAGTTGGGCGCCTGGGTGGCTCAGTCGTTAAGCGTCTGCCTCCGGCTCAGGTTGTGATCCCAGGGTCCTGGGATCGAGCCCTGAACCGGGCTCCCTGCCCCGCGGGAAGCCTGCTTCTCCCTCTCCCACTCCCCCTGCTTGTGTTCCCTCTCTCACTGTGTCTTTCTCTGTCAAATAAATAAATAAAATCTTTAAAAAAAATTGAAGTATAATTTACTTACGATTAATGCACAGATCTTAAGTATTCCTTTTGATGAGTTGTTACAGTTGTATCACCATGAAAGCACAATGCAACACAGAATATGGAATATTTCCATCACTCTAGAATATTTCCTTGTGCCCCTTTCCTGTTCAGTCCTGTACCCCCACCACCACTTCAGCCACCACCACTAACACCTTCTGACTACTATCACTATAAATAAGGTTTGCCTGTTTCTATACTTCATATGAATGGAATCCTACAGTACGGTGGGGTTTTTGGTCTGTATGTGTGCCTGGCATCTTTCACTCAACATATTTTTAAGATTCATAGATGTTGTTGCATGTATTCATAGTTCATTCATTTTTATTGCTTTACTATATTTCATTGAATGACTATGCCGTAACTTGTTTATCTATTCACCTATTGATGAACATTTGGGTTTGTTTCCAATTTGGGGCTATGATGAATAAGGCTGCTGTGAACATTTTTTATACATTTTTGTGGACATATGTTTTTGTTTTCTTGGGTAAATATCAACAAGTGGAGTTGCTATGTCATTGGGTTAATATATGTTTAACTTGATATGAAACTGACAGTTTTCCAAAGTGAATGATTATACTGTCTTACACTCCCACCTACAATGTATGACAGTTCCGTTTGCTCCGTATCCTCCATATCCTCTCCAAACTTTGGTGCTATCACTCTTTTTTTTATTTTTGCCATTAGTGGGTATCTCATTGTGGTTTTGATGTGTGTGTCCCTGATGACTAATGACATGGAATGCCTTTTCATGTGCTTGTTGGCCATTCCTGTATCTTTGGTGTTGAAGAGACTATTTAAGTCTTTTAACATTTTTATTTTTTATTTTATTTTATTTTTTTAATTTTATTTATTGGGGCACCTGGATGGCTCAGTCAGTTGAGCGTCTGCCTTCTGCTCAGGTCATGATCCCAGGCTCCTTGCTCCCCGGGGAGCCTGCTTCCCCCTCTCTGTCTGCCCCTCCCCCCGTTTGTGCTCTCTCTCTCTCTCTCAAAATAAATAAAAATCTTTAAAAAATAAAAGATTTTAGGGGCGCCTGGGTGGCTCAGTCCGTTAAGCGGCTGCTTTCGGCTCGGGTCATGATCCTGGGGTCTTGGGATCGAGCCCCACATCCGGCTCCCTGCTCAGCGGAGAGCCTGTTTCTCCCTCTCCATCTGCCTGTCAGTCTGCCTACTTGTGCTCTCTCTCTGTCAAATAAATAAATAAAATCTTTAAAAATAAATAAATAAATAAATAATAAAAGATTTTATTTATTTATTTGACAGAGCGCGTGCACGAGAGAGAGCACAATCAGGGGGAGTGGCAGGCAGAGGGACAGGGAGAAGCAGGCTCCCCAACGAGCAAGGAGCCTGGGATCATGACCTGAGCCGAAGGCAGACGCTTAACTGACAGAGCCACCCAGGCGCCCCAGTCTTCTAACATTTTTACAAGTTTGGGTTGTTCATTTTTTATTGTTGTTTTGTAGGAGTCCTTCTGCATACAAGTTACATACAGTATATATTTGGCAAGTATTTTTTCCTAGTCTCTGGCTTGCCTATTCATTTTGTCTAATGGTGTCTTTGACTGAATAGAATTTTTTTTTCCATTTGAAATACAGCTTATTGATGGATTATGCTTTTTGTATCCTGTTCAAGAATTCCTTACCTGACCTATGGTCTTAAAAATATGTTCTGATATGTTTTTCTAGAAGCTTTGTAGTTCTGGCTTTTGCAGTTAGGTGTTTCATCTATTTTGAGTTAGTTTTTGTATAAATAGTGAGAGAAGAGGGGTCAAGGTTCTTTGCTATATGGACATCCAGTTGTTCCAACACCGTTTCTTTAAGAGTTTCCTTTCCCCCATTGAACTCATGATTTAATACTTTAGCTGAGGGGTGCCTGGATGGTTCAGTTGGCTAAGCGGCTGCCTTCAGCTCAGGTCATGATCCCAGAATCCTGGGATGGAGTCCCGCATCGGGCTCCCTGCTCCCCGGAGAGTCTGCTTTTCCCTCTCTCTCTGTTGTTCCCTCTGCTTATGCCCGCCCTCCCTCCCTCCCTCTCTCTCTCTGTCAAATAAGTAAAATCTTTAAATATATATATATATATACTTTAGCTGAAAAACAATTGACTGCATTTGTGTGCTTTGCAGGGTAAAGATAGTATTACAAGGCAGTAACTTTGTCTTTAGAAATCCCTAATGGCTCTTTTAGAAGCCTGATGCTGAAAAATAGAAAGCATAATTTGTAATTTTAAAAAAGAATAGTTACAGGGCAAACTATTATAGATACATTTTTAAATAGCTTGGCTAGAACCACCCACACTCTATCCATCTGCAAGCTTCTGAAGAGCTGGATGCTTCTAATAGGATCAGGGAGACAATCTCAGAACAAGTAGTGACACTTGAAAAAAACTGCAGTTAATCAAAAGAATTCTTAAAGATATACCAAGAGGTACTTAGGATAAATAGAGAATAATCTGACAGAGAAAACATTAACTACTCAATTCCTCTATTATATTTCTCCTTTTATCAAAGACCTAGCTGCGTGGTGTGTGTAGGGGGTTACCAATCTGGAAAAAGCAGGGTCAGGGAAGGTAGAATACCCAGTTCTCAGAACAGTTTTGTTCTCCTGATCCATTTGAATTACATCCCTAGGGTCTGAGAAAACTAGCAGGTGACCATGCTATAGCCCCATATACTATCAATAAACTTTTGAGGCATTATGAAGGAGAGGGAGATGCCAGAAGTTGGGTGACATGCAACATCTGTCTCAGTTTTTAAAGGGAGGCTGATACACTTATTCCTCAGAAAGATACTAGAACATTTTATTAAACAAATGGACTCTGAGCACAGGGAAAGACAACTGGTGAACACTGAAAGGTATATGGGTTTATAAAGAACATCATCTAACATCTAACATTGATTGAGGGCTAATTGTGCCGGGTGCCTAAACTGTGAACAGTTGGTTACTGGCCTTGAGATTTTGGTCAGTTCAGACTCCGTGTGTGTGCATTTGATAACAATATAATATTTTAAGTTAGTTATTTTGGCTTGAAGACATAGCCTGCTAATCAAATTTGCATCTGATACAAAGCTGGTACAAATAGTAGATAAATATTCAAAAAGATCTCAACTGGTAAATAAATGCCCAAGTTAAATGACATTTATTAGAGGAAAGTTTTAAACTTTGGTTCAAAAAAACTAACTGGTATACCCATGTTCATAGCAGCATCATTCACAGTAGTTAAAATGTGAAGCAACCCAAGTGTCCATGGACACATGAATGGACAGGCAAAATGTGGTGTCTACGTACAAATGGAATGTTATTCAGCCTTAATAAGGAAGGAAATTCTGACACGTGCTACAAGATGGGTGAACCTTGAGGACCTGATACTAAGTCAAATAAGCCAGTCACAAAAGTACAAGTATTATGTGATTCCACTTATATGAGGTAGTCTACCTAGAGAGTCAAACTCATAGAGACAGAAAGTAACTGGTGGTTGCTGGGGCTTGGGGAGGATAGGGTGTTGTTGTCTAATGGATCTAGAGTTTCAGTTTTACAAGGTAAAAAGAGTTCTGTGGATGGATGGTTGGTGGTGATGGTTGTGCAACAGTATGAATGTTATTAATGCCACTGAAGTGTATGTTTAAAAATGGTTAAGATGGGGGGCGCCTGGGTGGCTCAGTCAGTTAAGCGTCTGCCTTCGGCTCAGGTCATGATCCCAGGGTCCTGGGATCGAGCCCCGCATCTGGCTCCCTGCTCAGCGGGAAGCCTGCTTCTCCCTCTCCTACTCCCTCTGCTTGTGTTCCCTCTCTTGCTGTGTCTCTCTCTGTCAAATAAATAAATAAAATCTTTAAAAAAAAAAAAAAAAAAATGGTTAAGATGGTAAATTTTATGTTAATATGTATTTTACCACATTTAGAAATTTTAAAAACCTGATTACACAAGTACAGAATATTTATTAGGCCATGTGAAAAATCCTACTGTGTGTCAGGATGACATGGCTGTCTAAATTCTATAATGAATGTAAGCTGCATAATAGGAGTATAGTAACCAGAGAAAGAAGGCCAAGAGAGAGTATGCTCAGGATATGGCATTTAGTTCTGAGGGTCCTATTTCAGGGGGTTGTTGATAAACCAGAGAGTAGGCAAACCAGAGCAGCCTTGACCTTGGCTACTCTTCTGATAGAGAGTATGAGGAAGGCCTGAGGGAATTAGGGAGTTCTGTCTGTAAAGGAGTGTATCAGTAAGCTTTTGCTATATAACAAACAATTACAACAAACATCACAATTCAGTAGCTTAAAACAAATGTTATTTCTCATGATTCTTTTTTCCCCCCCAGGTTTATTGGTATATAATTGACGTATAACCTCGTGTAAGTTAAAGGTTTACAATGTATTGATTTTATTTTCTCATGATTCTTTGGGAGATCTGGTTGTTCTGGTCTGGGTCAGCTCAGCTGGAACTGGATGGCCTAGGGTGGTCTCACTCATATAACTAGCAGTTGGCTTTGTGTCAGGTGGGGCAGTGAGGATGACTTTGGTCACATGTCTCTTGTGATCCAGCAGGATGGTCTAGGCTCATTCACATGGTGATGGTCCAAGACAACCCAAGAGCAGTAAGAGAGGAAGCCTTCATGCACAAGTAGTTTTCAAACCTCTTGGGTCATTTTGCTCTTGTGCCATTGGCCAGAGCATGTGACATGATTAAGTCCAGAGTCATTGTGGGAGGCGATTCACTGTCTGATGGCATGAAAACAAAAAAAGGGAGTTATTGTGGTCATTGTGCAAACGACCTACCACCACCTAGGAAGTTTAAAGGAAACATAAAAGTTTCATTAGAAACATCACAGATAGAGGCACCTGGGTCGCTCAGTCGGTTAAGTGTCCTGTTGATTTCGGCTCAGGTCATGATCTCCTGGTCGTGAAATCGAGCCCCGAGTCAGGCTCCGTGCGAAGTATGGAGTCTGCTTAAGATTCTCTCCCTCTCCCTCTGCTCCTCCTGCTTGTGCTCTCTCTCTGAAATAAATAAATCTTAATAAATAAATAAATAAATAAATAAATAAATAAATAAATAAATAATCATTCCTCACAGGTAGTTCCACAATGTAGAAGACTGAGGACTTCAAGTCCATCTACAGAAGAGTTTTCTGACTGAAATGACCCCAGAACAGAAGCGAGCCACCAAGAAAGGGAGGGTCTTGTCATTGGATGTGTTGGACAGGTCTTATGACCTCTTGTCTTTCTGATCAGCTTGACCTGTTACATCCTGTCTTCCAGGAAGCCTTTCATGCTTACACACCACCTGTGGCCCTGTTAATGATGGCTGTTCTCTATGCTACACACATGTCTCTGTTGCTCTACCTATACTGAATAACAGATGTATTTACATGCCTATCTAGTCCATGAAATGGAGTTCCTTGAGGGTGATTCACCATCTCAGGGCCAGTGTCTGCAGGAAACTCTTTTCATCCTCAGGTTGCCTCCTGGTGGTCATTTGACTATGGCAACTCCAGCCATACTGTCTGCATTTCAGACAGAAAGAAGGGAGAAAGAGGGGAAAAGGTGCCTGTCAATGGAGATTAACTCCTTTAAAGAACATTACCAGAAGCTCTACCAAATGGTACCTTCTTCCTATATTTATCTTTTTAAGATACATCTTTTTTGCAGGAGAGGTTAAGAAATACAAGTTTTAGTTCTGTGTGTTGCATCTGGTAGAAAAGGATTCATAGGCACCTTCTGCCCAGGGTCTGACTCCTACTCAAGCTGCCTATGGAATACGTTATGCACTAACACCAGAATTCCAGAATCTGTGCCTCCTCACACACACAATGAGGTAGGGTGTTCTTTTTATCATAGGCCTGGCTACCTTCATAACTATATTCTGTCACTTGGAGCTCCTAGCTTCATAACCCATGGGATAGGGCAGGGATCAGCAAACGTTTTCTATGAAGGGACAGATGGTAAATATTTTTTTATTTTTGTGGGCCATATGGTCGATGTGTCACCTACTTTACTGTTGTATTACAAAAGTAGCCATAAATAAAGAAATGGATGTGACTGTGTTCCAAAACTTAGAAAAATGAGGGCCAGACTGGATTTGCCCTCCACGGTGGGGAGTGGGTCTCTTCCTATGGTTTTGAAGAAGCTGTGGCTCCTTGGACTAGGCATACAGAAGGTAAGATAATATTCCACCAGTCTGGGAAGAGCAGAGTCCACAAATCCCAGCTTCTGCACAAGTCTCAATAAGTCAGGCCTTTTGGGTTCCCTGTTTCTCTTAATGACACTACAACTTGTCATTTTATGTTTGGAACTTCAGTGTCATTTTTAGGGGGGTCCCATTTCATGAAATATAACTTACATATCAGTAAATTTACTCTTTTTAGTGTACAGTTCTGTGGGTTTTGACAAATGCACACAGTCATGTAATTAACAGCATAGTCAAGATATAGAACAGTTCCTTTACCACCCATCCCCCAAAATTCCCTGTAGCTCATTGCAGTTGATGCATGCCCCCAGTTCCAACCCTTGGCAATCACTATTTTCTGTCCCTGTTGTTTTCCTCTTCCATTATGTCACGTAAATGGAATCACACGGTATGGAGCCTTTTGAGTCTGGCATCTTTCAGTTAGCATAATGCACTTGAGATTTATTTTGTCAGTTGAGTGCATCAGTAGTTCATTCGTTTGCTTTACTGCATAGTATTCCATTGCATTGACATACTGTTTGTTTATCCATTCACCACCAGTTGAAGGACATTTGTGTTGTTTCCAAGTTTTGACAATTACAAATAAAGCCAGTATTAGACATTAGAAAAATAGACATTAACATACAAGCTTTTGGGTGAATATAAGTTTTTGTTTCTCTTGGTAAATACCAGAAGTGGGGCTGCAAGGTTATATGATATGTATATATTTAACCTCATAAGATGACAAACTGTTTTCCACGGTGGCTATACCATTTTTTATTTTCACCAACAATGAACAGTTGCTTTATAGCCTTGCCAGCATCTGATACCAGGTTTTCTGAATTTCAGACATTTTAATAGGTGTGTAGTTACATTAAATAAGTTTCAATTTGCATTTATAGTTAATGCAGTCTAATAACTAATGACTGTTAATATGGTAGATTATAGTAATTGATTTTAGAATGTTGAACCAGCCTTGCATTCCTGGGATTAAATTCTCTTAGTCATGATGTGTTGTCCTTTTAACACATTGTTGGATCCCGCTTGCTAATACTTTGTTGAGGATTCTGTGCCTGTGTTTATCTTGGTCTGTAGTTCAGTGTCAATTTTGGCTCTTCCCTTCCTCCTTATTACCCCAAATTCTGTTGATAGCTGTCTGCTCCATTTCATTCCCTCCATCAAGCCCTCCTTATCTTTTAGTTGATATCGTAACTGGTTCTTTGTCTAGAGTCTCTTAAATTCTTTTCCACCTAATTCACATTAAAAAAATGTAATGGTTCTCATTGCTTACTGTATTGGGGTCCAGGCAGAAAACAGCCAGCACACTCAAAGGGTTCATTGAAAAGTCTTTAATAAAGGGATTATTTACAGTGGTGTGAACAGTAAAGGAAACCAACCTACAAGGGATGGTGGAGCACCCCGGGACCGACTACCACTAGTAATGTTACCACCTTAGGCACAATGGGAAAAGGGTGGGGATACCAGAACTCAGTAAACACTGTGGCCATAGAAGAGGGGTCCTCAGTAGGTACTTTGACCCTGTCAAGGAACACAGACCCTGCCAGAACTGCATCCTGGTAGAGAGAAAGCAGAAAGTAAATAAGTTCATCCTTCCATCCATTTATCTCTCCTCCTGGCGCTTCCCATTGGCTGAACCCATAGCCTGGAGCCTTGGAATTGGCCTCCGACTCCTGAGAGAGCAGGGCCGAGAGGGGATCAGGTGGGGAGGGTGGGGCACACCAAGCATATAAGCATACCCACCTATCAAAGCCCAAATTCCTTAGGTTAGCGCTTGGTGCCACCAGCTCTGGCTCCTGCACACCTTTCTGAAATTTGGGCTGTGTTTTTTTCATCCTTTTGTGTCACAGCCTTCCTGTTAGGCCCTCCATAAAGGCGTGATGTATGAACAGATCAACACTGGTTTGAGTGGTGGATCTGAGGCAAGCACTTGCCAAGCCAGACAACAGAATGAACTTTCCTGGCTCATACTTAGCATAAAAGAGTGAAAGAAGAGTTGTTCCACACATACAAAACCTCTGTTTTTACAGAGGCTCGGGGAAGCTAAGTAACCTGCTCAGGGTTTCACAGTTAGTTATGGCAGCTCTGTCATATACAGCCAGCTACAGAACCCTGGAAAAGTTACCTAGCCTCTCTGAGCTTCTGTATCCTCATCTGCGGAACAGGACTGTGTGGATTTAGATGCACTGTATGTTACACTAAACATTGTTTGGCCTATTGCACTTTACTGTATTTTAGCTCAGAGTATTCTTTATATTCCTACACAGCTTTTGAAGAGGAGACCTCTAAGTCAGTCAGAGAAATTTTTCTAAAATGATGTATGCAGTGACTTACTATGGGCCCAGACCCTGTTATAAATGCTTTACAAATATTAACTCATTTAATCTTTAACTCCCCTATCAGGTAGATACAACTATCCCCATTTTACAGATGAAGAAACAGAAGCACAGAATGATTTAAAAACTTACCTGAGGTTACCTAGTTGGTAAGTGGTAGAGCCAGGACTTGAGCCAGCCAAAGTGGCTGCAAATTCCATGCCTCTAACCTCTGTGCTGTCTTCCCCATAGCCTTGCAAAGTCCTGTCAGGGCACTTTCCACCCTTCATTCCTGACCAGCATGTGGTCATTAGAGTGTACGGGAACTAGGCAGGGCTGACTTTATGGAGATCTTTGGAGGATGCGAAAGGTATATATACAAGAATGTTAAGGGCAGGGAGTAGGGAAATTTTAGGGGTTAGAAAGGGTAGTCACTGAAATAAGGGAAACCAGTTCTGCCTTCCTGAACAGGAAATACCTAGTGATCGAGCCTGCCTAGCTTCATGCCATCTGGCTTCCTCAGAGGCCAGCTGATGCCCCTTTATGGGTGTTGATGAAGCTGCCCTTTAAGTCACTGTCAGTAAAACAGAGGTTATTAAAATGTCCTCTAATCCGTTCTGTTATTTTAAGCCACCAATACAAACATACACCCGAATATAACTAGAGCATGAAGAAATGAGGTGGGAGAGAGGAGGAAGTGTGCTCTGGTCATGAATTTAGAGAGAACATGGATGTCCTTGTTTATAGTGGTGTGTCACTCTGGCTCTCATAGCTGTTGGTAATTAATGACCCACAAAACTTACGCAGAAGCTTACTTGTCTAGTGCTACAAATTTGACGCTCTCAGGCTCCCAGAATGTCAATGATATGTAAGTAGCCAAAACAACAACAAAACAAAAACAAAACTGCAAATGCAGGAGGTGACCAAAATAGCTGAAGGGGAGAAGTCCAGAACATGATAATTATAGAAGATACTATGTGACTGACCTGTTTCTAACTAGAACGGAAGTCTATAAGGGCAGAATTATCAGCAAAGAGGAAAAAGACATAGCTGAGAGTTCACAGACATTATTCATCATTATTCGAAAGAATGATGATTAAGATAAAACCCAATGGTAGAGTGCAGGGGGCAAGCCAAGAACCACAGTCCCAGAGAGTAGAGACAGGAGGGCAGGAAGCTGATAGGGGTCTGGAGTTAGAGACAGCCCAAGTCATGCTTATTTCAGTGGTTCACAAAGGCACAGGTGTCCTTCAGGTAGGGTCAAGCGGGCTATACTGGCAAACCAATCCCTAAGATAGACATGTAAATTACATAGTACATTTGTATCTACACTAGAAGCAAAAGAGATGCTTAATCTGAAAATGAAATTAAGAAAACAATTCCAGGGGTACCTGGGTGGCTCAGTCAATTGAGCATCTAACTCTTGATTTCAGCTCAGGTCATGATCTCAGAGTTGTGTGATCAAGCCCCGTGTCAGGCTCCCCACTCAGTGGTGAGTCTGCGTCTCTTCCCCTCTCTCCCTCTACACCTCCTCCTGCGTGTACTCTCTCTCTCTCTAAAATAAATTAATAAATCTTTAAAAAAGAAAGAAAGAAAGAAAGAAAGACAAAGAGAGAAAAAGAAAAAACAATCCCATTTACAATAGCATTGGACAGGGGCAACTGGGTGACTTAGTCCGCTAAGCGTTTGCCTTTGGTTCAGGTCATGGGTCCTGGGATCGAACCCTGCATCAGGCTCCCTGCTCAGTGGGGAACCTGCTTTTCCCTCTCTTCCCAGCTCACTCATGCTCTCTCTCTCAAATAAATAAAATCTAAAAAAAAAATCAAACAAATACTTAGAAATAAATTTAACCAAAAAGTGTGTAACTTACTCTCTGAAAACTACAAAACATTGTTAAAAGAAATTAAAGAAGACCTAAATAAATGGAAAGGCATCCCATGTTCATGGATCATAAAATCTAGTATTGTTTAAATGACAATATTCCCCAAATTGATCTACAGATTTAAAGCAATCTCTATCAAAATCCCAGATTGACAAACTGAACCTAAAATTCATAGGAAAATGCAAGGGACCCAGAATAGCCAAAACAATATTGAAAAAGGATGAAGTTGGAAGACTCACACTGACTTCAGAACTTACTGTAAAGCTAAAGTAATCAAGACAGTGTGGTATGCATAAGGATAGACATATACAGCAATGAAATAAAATTCAGAGTCTCTAAATAAATCCATACACTTATGGTCAACTGATTTTCAACAAAGGAGTTATCATTCAGGGGAAAGAACAAACTCTTCAACAAATGGTGCTGAATAACCACATGGGGAAGAATAAACTTGGATGCCCCTACTTCCCAATTTCTTCATCCCCGCTATCCCTACCACTAATTTACTTTCTATCTCTATGGATTTGTCTGTTCTGAACATTTTACATAAATGGAATCATACAATATATGGCTTTCTGTGACTAGTGTCTTTCACTTAGGGTAATGTTTTCAAGGTTCACCCATGTTGTAGTTTGTATCAGTACTTCATTACCTTTTGTGGCTGAATAATACTATGTTGTATGGACATACCACTTTTTTTTTTTTTAAGTAGGCTCCACAGGCATAGAGCTTAAGGTGGGGCTTGAACTCACGACCCTGAGGTCCAGACCTGAGCTGAGATCAAGAGTTGGACACTTAAGTGACTGAGCCACCCAGGCGCCCTGGATATATGGGTGTAAAGCTCTGGAGGGGAATCTGGGCTTGTGCTGCAGATTTGGGAGTCACTGGTATACTGATAAAGCCTTGGACATGAGTAGATAAGAGAGCATGTGGAGCAAGAAGAGGACACCTCAAGAACTTCAGCATTGAAAGAAGTGGGGAGCCCAGAAGTGGCACTCAGAAATTATCAGAAAGGTGGATGTCATGGAGGGAGAGGGAAGAGAGGTATATCCCTAGTACTTGCAGTTGAGGAATGAAATAGTTATGGTGCATTTACTAAAGGAATGCCATGTCTCCCTGACAAATAGGTTGATTCTGATCTGTGAGGAGATGCAAGTGAGGCAGTGTTATGTGGATTAAAGTAGAACAGCAAAGTTGTACATTTGAATAAAACTTGTTAAAATTTGGGATTTGCGGTGACCAAGTAAGATTTTTTTTTTTAAAGATTTTATTTATTCATCAGACAGAGAGAGGCAGAGGGAGAAGCAAGCTCCCTGCAGAACAGGGAGCCCCGTGTGGGACTTGATCCCAGGACCCTGGGATCATGACCTGAGCTGAGTGAGCTGAAGGCAGACACTTAACTGAGCCACCCAGGCACCCAGGATTTTTTAAAGATAATTGGAAGACTAAGGAACTAGAAAGTATTTATAAAATTATTTGAAATGGTACAGACCCAGTGGAAAACAATATAGTGGTTCCTCAAAAAATTAAAAATCTACCATATGGGGATGGCTGGGTGGCTCAGTCGGTTAAGCGTCTGCCTTTGACTCAGGTCATGATCCCAGGGTCCTGGGATCGAGTCTCTAATCAGGCTCCTTGCTCAGCAGGGAGCCTGCTTCTCCCTCTACCTGCTGCTCCCCCTGCTTGTGCTGTGTCTCTGTCAGATAAATAAATAAAATATTTTTAAAAATAATAAATAAAAATCTACCATATGATCTAGCAATTCTACTTCCAGGTATATACCCAAAGGAATTGAAAGCAGAGTCTTAAAAAGGGGGGGGGGGGCGGGTCTTGAAGAGAGATTTGAACACCCATGTTCATAGCAGCATTATTTACAATAGCTAAAACATGGAAACAACCCAAGTGTCTGTGTACAGATGAATGGATAAACAAAATATGATATATACATGGAATGGAATATTATTTGACCTTAAAGGGGAGGAAATTCTGACACATGCTTCAACATAGATGAACTTTGAAGACGTTATGCTACGTGAAATAAGCCAATCACAAAAAGACAAATACTGTATGATTCCCCTTCTGCGAAGTACCTAGAGTATAGTCCGATTCATAGCAACAGAAAACAGAACATAGGGGCTCCTGGCTGGCTCAGTCAGAGCGTGTGACTCTTGATCTTGGGGTCATGAGTTCCAGCCCATGCTGGGTGTAGAGGTTACTTAAAATATATATATATATATATATTTTAAAGACAACAAGAAAGTTGAATGGTGATTGCCAGGGGCTGGCAAGAGGGATTGGGATGAGGAATTAGTGTTTAATGGGTACAGAGTTTCAGTTTTGCAAGATGAAGAGTTTTTTGTTTTTTTGTTTTTTTAAGATTTTTTATTTATTCATGAGAGAGAGAGAGAGAGAGGCAGAGGGAGAAGCAGGCTTGACAGCTGAGCAGGGAACCCGATGCGGGACTCGATCCCAGGACCCCTGGATCATGACCTGAGCCGAAGGCAGACGCTTAACCATCTGAGCCACCCAGGCGCCCAAGATGAAGAGTTTTTGGAGGTAGATGGTGCACAATCTGAGTGTATTTCATAACACTGAACCTGTACACTTAAAAATGGTTAAGATGGTAAATTTTATGTGTATTTTACCACACACACAAAAAAAAGAATTAAACTTGAAAAGAAAATGATAGTGACACAGGCTCATCCCTATAATCTGACTCAGTGGGTCTGGAGTTACTGGTACCTAACACACAGCCAGAGTGGGGACCCCTGGTTTAGCACATGGGCTGCTGTAGGGGGAAACCGGGTAACCCTGATCACACCCAAATTTCATCTTGGTTTCCAGGATGACTTTTATTTAGTTTTTTGTTGTTGTTGTTGTTTTGTTTGTTTTGTTAAGTTTTTTTAACTTTTTTCATTTAAATTCAATTAATTAACATATAATGTATTATTGGTTTCAGAGGTATAGGCCTGTGACTCATCAGTCTTATATAATACCCAGTGCTCATTGCCTCACATGCCGTCCTCAATGTCCAGACTTTTGTTTAGTTTTGTTCTTTATTTTATTTATTTTTTTAAAGATTTTATTTATTTATTTATTTGAGAGAGAGAGAGAGCACAAGCTAGGGGGAGGGGCAAAGGGAGAGGGAGAAGTTGACTCTTCGCTAAGCAGGGAGCCTGACTCGGGGCTCTATCCCAGGACCCCAAGATCGTGACCTGAGCCAAAGGCAGACGTTTAACTAACTGAGCCACCCGGGAGCCGCTTTATTTCATTTGATAACCCTTGTGATCAGAATTAAAAACCACAATTCACTGTAGAAAATTGGGAGAGTTTGAAAAAGAAAAATCATCTATAATCCCATCAACTTGAGTAATCATTATGAAATTCAGGTGTATTCTGGTCCTTCTAATGTCATGTGTAAAATATGCTTACAAATAATAATATAGATATCCTTGTATTTTCTCATTCATATATACTTCTTTTTATTATTATTATGTTATGTTAATCACCATACATTACATCATTAGTTTTTGCTACCTATACTTCTCTTGTGCTTTAAAAAAATGGATATCATACTTCCTCTATTGTTTTGTTTTCCCCCTTTTCAATGAATATATGGTGATGTCTTTCAGGTCATTGAGGGTATTCTACCCCCCCCCCCCCCCCCGGTTTTCAGCTGCTTCACAGTGTTATTTATCTTACCCATTACTATTATTGAACATCTAGATTGTTTCCCAGTTTTTCACTTATCATAGCCAATGTTGGACTGAGTATCTTTATACAAAAAATAACATTTTAAACTTCCTGTTATTGTTGCTAGTTTGGTAGTTGAAAACATTTTTGTTGTTGTTATTTTTTGTTTATAATGAATACTTGCCTCTGCTTTCTACCATGAGATTTTAAATTATAATCTGCATAGCACCTAGGTAGTTCTCTTCCAACTTGTACTGGTTTTTGTTTCCCCTCTTTTCCTTTTTCCAATATAATATCATAGAATCATGAACTTTTACAGTTATGACCCTGATGGTTAAATGATTGGACCAGAGTCACACAAAACATTCAGGAACAGAACAGAACAGAGATTTGGGAACTCAGCTTTACTTGTTTTTCATTCTTCCTTCTTCCAGTAGATGGATACTGCTAATATCCTTAAGTCTCCATGGGAAAAGGTTTTGCAGCTTTTCATTTTGGAGCAGTATTGCATTTGTGCTTTTGTGGCGGAGAACTTGTTGCTTCCAAATAAGTCCAGAAGGTAGCCTCAGCTGAGTGTGCCATCCACTAATAGCCAGTATAATGCTTGCTGTTCCAGGAGCCATGTTTGACCAGGACTGTGGGAAGGTCGTATTCATGCTGGAGGCTCTTGTGAGGAGATGAGTTGGTGAACAGAGAAACCGGCATGAAGATGCTCCCAGGAGTGGGCGTGTTTGGGACCGGCAGCTCCGCCCGGGTTCTGGTCCCACTGCTGAGGGCAGAAGGGTTCACCGTGGAGGCCCTGTGGGGGAAGACTGAGGAGGAGGCAAAGCAGCTTGCCGAGGAGATGAACATCACCTTCTACACCAGCCGGACCGATGATGTCTTGCTGCATCAAGACGTGGATCTTGTGTGCATCAATATCCCCCCTCCACTGACCCGGCAAATATCTGTGAAGGCTCTAGGTATGGACAGTCAGGCCATAGCAAGGGCAGGCTGTGTCTCCCTCTGGGTGGTCCTTGTGTGTCACTGCTCTCCTCTGTGCTGGGGAGGGCACACTGGGGGCATGTTACAGCTGTGGGAAGAAATGCTCCAGCCTTCCTCACCTCCATAAGTAACTCCCTGAGCAAAAATGAAGCCTTAAGAGTTGGCCTGTCCCAGGGGCTAGAGATTATTACATGTCGTGCAGTGTGGTACTCGCTTTGGCAAAACACAGACATTTCATGCAATGTAAAGTTGGCCTGTTTGAAGTCAGAGTTCAAAGGCTTGGGCAGTAGGAAATTGATTGTGGCTGACATGTTTGTTCTTCCATTTCCGTGGCACGTAGCACCTCAGAGAGGAGAGGAGGGTGTGTAGCAAGGCTGCCATTTCCCATGTTTTGTCAGTCCTTCGTTAGATAGAGTGCACACCCTTCCTGCCAAATTTTGCGATTTTGTGTGCCGGAAGGCAGCAAGGCTCTCTGATAGGGTTCACAGGTCTGCCTGCTCACATCTCTGCCCCCTTGGGAAGCAGTAGACAGGGCAGGGCTTACTGATCTGTTCTGCAGTTTCTTTTGGGCTTCTCTTCCCTGTCAACTGTAGGTGACTTTTTTTCTTTTTCTGATGTAAATGAGAATCAAATTGAATAGGAACACAAGCCGGTAAATATTCATCCAGCAGTTACTTTTGTTTTTAATGCCTCCTCTGTGCCAGGCACTGCCTTGATGTCTTTCTGTACATTCAGAGCAGTGTTGGATCAGAGCCCTGCCTACCTTCAGATTTCACAGTTCAATTGAAGACGCTAGAGATCACACACATTACAAAGTAGAAAAGACAAGACTTAGGTAACAATTCAGGTGGCATATAATTAATTGACAGAGAAGTTGTTTTATGTAAGGTGATAGGAACAAAATATATCTCTGATGCAGTCAGAGATCTCGGGGCCCAAGAGCTGGTATGCCATCAGGCTTGACCACTCCTGGCCACTACCATGGTGGAGAGTCCAAGCCTCTGCTACTTGTCTCCCTTGTTGTGAGGAGAAAAGAATGTCTGTCACCTCTGGCCCAGTGTGTTGGTAAAGATAAATGTTCATTGGAGTGAGCAAGAACATGAGTCTGGTGGTTGATTTGGGAGCACGTACATTTGGCCAAATACTGTAGATGGTTTGTCTTTTTCAGAGAGCAGTGTCTAAAGATGTGTGACACTGGGGCCAGTCACTAGATTCTTAGGAGGGCAGGTAATGGCTTTCAGATTTAGTTTAGAAGTAGGCCTAAGCCAACACTTTAACAGAGGGCTAGTGCAAGGGGACCAAGCTACCGTAGTCATTTGATTTCTTGCCATCCTGTGGCGTGAATGCAGGCTGGTGAGGCCAGGTAATCCAGAGGCAGTGTTCTAGAGGCTCTCAGTCTTCTTAGATTCTAGGGTTCCCACAGAAACCATCGCCAAGCTGTGTAGGAAGAAAGAGGAAACCCTAGGGTTCTTTGGCCAAAAACCTGCTGTTTTCTGATTCCTGGTACAGGAAAACGCTGGACTTGCTTTTCTTATAAATACGAAGGACAGGGATAACCAGAGACTTGTGGGATCTTATGTCTCAGCCCTGGTGAAGCAGGGTCATCTGTCTTTTCTCTGCATCTCTGTTGTCAGGAGGTAGAGGGTGTGAATGAGAGTCCTTGGTCTATTATAGGCACACAGTCCCAGGGTCAGGTTGGTGGGTCTGCGAGAGCTCATGTCAGCTGGACCTCCCTTCAGGTACTGCCACTCAAACCCCAAAGGAGTTGCTGAGCATATTGTGACCATGAAGTTCACTCCCTGTGTCCTTTCACTTTTTTAAAGATTCGTTCATTTATTTGAGAGAGAGAACAAGAGAGCATGGTGTGGGGGGAGGGGCAGAGGGAGAGAGAATCCCAAACAGACACCCCGCTGAGCACGGAGCCCTACGCAGGGCTCGATCTCATGACCCATGAGATCATGACTAGAGCTGAAATCAAGAGTCCCACGTTTAACCAACTGCGCCACCCAGGTGCCACTCACATTTTTTTTTTTTTAATTGAGAATTCTCACTTGACATAATCACATGTGGAAATGGCCAGGAGAGAACTCCTCCAGTTTTCCCAAAGTACTGGGTGTGAATGTAGGAACTACTGTAGACAGAACACCGTACTGAACTTTACATCAGACCCTACTTTTTTTTTAAGGTTTTATTTTATTTTTTAAGTAATCTCTACACCCAGTGTGGGGCTCAAATTCACAACCCAGAGATCAAGAGTGACACACTCCACCCACTGAGCCAGCCAGGTGCCCGACATCAGACCCCACTTGTGATCTTATTTCTATCTCTTTCAAACTCTCTGGACTCCTGTTAAGTAGGGGCTCCCAATTCCTGCCCCTTTTGGCCTTTCCAGCATGATATATGTATGACTGCCTCCAAGTGCTGACCAAGAAAGACATTGGCATTACAACACAAGGGACTTCCTGTTGTCCGAAGCGGAAGAGCAGATTTGTTTAAGTTAAATTCATTTTATTTTTTAAGATTTTATTTTTAAGCAATCTCTGTACCCATTGTGGGGCTTGAATTCACAACCCCGAGATCAAGAGTTGTATGCTCTTCCAACTGAGCCAGTCAGTTGCCCCTAAGTTAAATTCATTTTAAAAATAAATAAATAATAGCATTCTCCTCTGGATATTCATTAAATAAATGTTCACTGAGTTGAATGTAGTCTACAAATGAAACTAAGCATTCTGAGTCATCTCAGATATGAAAAACTTTTCTGTAGGTTGGTGAACCATGTTTAAATTAATGCCTTGAAAGCAGGGCCCATTCTTCCCACCTATAAAACTCTGGAAGTGTCTGGTTCTTGTACACAGCCTAGATGGGAGACAGGACCAGCACATGCACTGATAATTGCAAAAATATGCAGCATATTTAAAAGTCCTCAGAGTCAATATCCCAAAAGACTCTCACTGCCATTTCACCTAACAGTGTATTCCCATGTATGAGTCTCTTTATATATGCATGAGAGTATAATTTTCTGTGTTTTTCACACATAGATCTCTCCCCCCCCCTTTCTTTTTTTTTTTTTTTTGGTCTCCCTGTTATTGGGTCTGTGTCTCTTTTTTTTTTTTAAAGATTTTTTTTTTTTTTTTTTTGCGAGAGAGAGAATGAGAGACAGCACGAGAGGGAGGGTCAGAGGGAGAAGCAGACTCCCCGCTGAGCAGGGAGCCCGATGCGGGACTTGATCCCGGGACTCCAGGATCATGACCTGAGCCGAAGGCAGTCGCTCAACCGACTGAGCCACCCAGGCGCCCTGGGTCTGTGTCTCTTGTTGTTCATTAAGAATACAGGCTAGTGGGGCACCTGGGTGGCTCAATTGTTCGGTATCTGCCTTTGGCTCAGGTCATGATCCCAGCGTCCTGGGATCGAGCCCCACGTCGGGCTCCCTGCTCAGCGGAGAGCCTGCTTCTCCCTCTCCAGCTGCCCCCTGCTTGTGTTCCCTCTCCTGCTGTCTCTCTCTGTCAGATAAATAAAAATTTTTTCTGGGCACCTGAGTGGCTCAGTTGGTTGAGCATCTGACTCTTGGTTTCGGCTCAGGTCATACACTCATAGTCTTTAGATCAAGGCTCTGCGCTCAGCAGGGAGTCTGCTGGAGCTTATCTCTCTCCCTCTGCCCAGCCCCCAACCCCCGCTCATGTGCATGCTTTTTCTCTCTTTCTCTCTCAAATAAATAAATCTTTTAAGTTTTTCTTACTAATACAGTATTTATTTGTCTTCCCTCTGTCAAACCCTGAGCCAACCACTTTCCCCAGACTGCCTGGGTAGGTATAGGAAAAGGAACATACAGGGCAGATGAGACACAGGCAAAAGACCAATGGGAGGTGGAGAAGGCTCCTCACATGGTGAAGAGGAGGAGAAAGGCCACCATCATGCAAAAGAGCCCTAAGGCCCCCAAGAGGGTAAAACCCAGAATGGTGTAGGAGGAGAATTGTTGCTTCAAGGGTTCCTGGCATAACCAATGATGAGGCTCCCAAGCACAGCCCCAGTTCCAGCCCCAGAGCCAGCTATTCCCTACCATGGCAGCCCCAGCCCCAATGAATTTGGCTGTTGTGTCGATATCCCTTGAAATGGTGCTGGTTCAGAAGCTGTAGCTAGGAATAAATAAGGCCAGGGGCCGTGGGGCTGCCAAGCTGCCGAGGCTCTCATCTGTCAGTGTCTCCGGTGGTTAGTACCATTGCAGACAGTGATCAGCTCAACACCTGAGAGGCGCTCCTGACCAAGAAGGAGTTGGAGACACCCTTGCACAGGTGGACATTTTCAGGGGATGAGGGGCTGTGGCAGGAGAGCTGCTCCCAATGCAGAGAAGACAGAGAGCATCATCCTCAAGTCTTTTTAAAGCTAGGGGGGAAAAGATACAATTACTTAGCTATATAGCTATTGACCTACTCTTAATTCTAGATCAGCTTTGATCAGATCAGATCTTGAATCTGTGAGAAATTTATCACAGTCATCTAAAGACTCTATTTAGTTAAGGATCCTCCTTGCATTATGCTATGCTAAGCATTATAAGAGATAAATCTTAGAGACTGAGAAATACCGGTAGAGATTTGCAGCTATGAAGACATATATGAGAGTGGGGCGCCTGGCTGGCTCAGTCAGGAGAGCATGCCACTCTTGATCCCGGGGTCGTGAGTTGGAGCCCCACATTGGATGTAGAGATTACATTAGGAAAAAAAAAAAATATGACAGACTATATATTCTTCTCCTAAAATTTTTCATACTGGTCAGTAGTACTGTATTTTCTCCTGGCATTCACATGCATAAAATTGTAGAAATGTCAGGCCTGTGGGCCCTCTGGAGAGAGCCTCCAGTCCAGTGGTCCTCCGAATGTGATTCTCACACCAGCAGCATCAGCATCATGTGGGAACTTGTTATAAATCCAGATTCTCAGGACCCGTCCCAGACCTTCTGAATCTCTGTAGGTGAGGCCTAGCAGTCTGTGGTTGAAGAAGCCTTCTAGGTGATTCTGACGCACACTAGGGACTGAGAACCACTGATTCTAATCCAGCATCTTCCTTTTCAGTGAAAGAAATCAAGGCCCAGGAACATTAGGGTTACATCTCATTACGTCTCAGTGCTGTAGGAAAAATTACATTTTCCTTGGCTTGTTACATCTTTAGATGTTACCTCACCTGTGAGGCCATAAAGATTTTTTCTTTTTTTAAGATTTTATCTATTTATTTGAGAGAGAGTGAGCGAGCAAGAGAGCACAAGCCGGCGGGGAGCAGAAGAGGGAGTGGGAGAGGGAGAAGCAGGCTTCCCACTCAGCAGGGAGCCCAATGTGGGGCTCGATCCCAGGACCCTGGGATCATGACCTGAGCTGAAGGCAGACGCTTAACGACTGAGCCACCAGGTGCCTCCGTAAAGATTGTTTCTTGCCCTCACTCTTATTGGTGGTTTCCCAAAACTCATTCTTGGACTTAGCCTCCAGAGGTGTCCTTTTCATATCACTGCTCTTTTTGTGGCATCTTATTTTCTACTTTTGTTTGACTTTTTTTTTTTTTTATCTTCTTTCTCCTCCAGTGTCATCCTTAAAGCTTTTCTATGAGTTCCTTAAAGGAGAGGGAGGGACCCTAACATGTTTTATTTCTCAGCTTAGAGGTGGTTCAGGAAAATGTATTCTAGCATGCAGAATGCCCCAACATTTTTCCCACAGTTGAATGTTTTCTTAAATCTGTCACTAAAAGGGCGCCTGGGTGGCTCAGTTGGTTAAGCGACTGCCTTCGGCTCAGGTCATGATCCCGGAGTCCTGGGATCAAGTCCCACATCGGGCTCCCGGCTCAGTGGGGAGCCTGCTTCTCCCTCTGACCCTCTCCCCTCTCATGCTGTTTCTCTCTCTCTGTCTTTCAAAAAAAAAAAAAAAAATCTGTCACTAAAAGATTTCTGTGCCCAGTTCTTGGCACTAGTGTGCTTCATTAAAAAAACACTGAATTTGCCAACCCTTTCCCAAGGGCTTGTGACATAACAAGAGATTATTACTCAAAGAGTCTAGCCCAGGGGCGCCTGGGTGGCTCAGTCGTTAAGCGCCTGCCTTCTGCTCAGGTCATGATCCCAGGGTCGTGGGATCAAGCCCCACAATGGGCTCCCTGTTCCTCAGGAAGCCTGCTTCTCCCTCTCCCACTCCCCCTGCTTGTGTTCCCTCTCTCGCTATATCTCTCTCTATCAAATAAATAAATAAAATCTTAAAAAAAAAAAAAAGGAGTCTAGTCCAAATAATTTAATCTCCGGAACACTGGTCCCTGGGGACATCTTCTCTGACCACCCCCAGTCAAGGGGTATATGCTCTCATTTTACCATTTATATCATCTTCACTCCATTTATCACAAGTACAGTTCTACATGTATTTATATGGTAATTTGATTAATGGCTATCTCTCCCCCTAAACTATAAGTTCTCTGAAAGTAAAGTCCAAACCCAATGCTGTATCCCCAGTGCTGAGCACAGGGCCTGACACACAAATTCTACTCATGCATGCCCCGTCTGGTGGTGTGACCCAGGGGGCTAACAAGGGCCAGTGACCCAAGAAAGAGTAGGCAAGAGCGATTTAGTCTTACGGCTTTCAAACTTCTTTTTCTAGTAGCAGAACCTTTTTTGTACCCCGCCCCCCCAAATAGACTTCCTGGATTTTGTAAAACATAAAAGTCGTGTTCTTCCTGAGCTACTTCTCTACCTACTGTTTGAAGTCTCCTTTCTCTAGTCCCATGCCTCTAGATGGGCTAACAGGAGTGCTGTGGTCCTAGAGCTCTGAACAGGCGCTGTGCTAATAGGGAACAAAGAGGTGTTCTGCGGCAGCCTCTCTGGGCCTCTGGTGTTCAGGGGAACCCAGTCCTGGGAAATCTGGGGAGTATGAGCTGGAGAAAGGGTTGTAGCTTGAAATTTATTCACACTCCAAAAAGTCTGAGCTAATAAGCATTCAGCATCCATGCTTTTCCACTCCCTGTTAACAAAAACCAGTTCCCAGCTTCTCTAATCTCTCCTTTGGCTTCCTAGCAGGAATGCTAGATAACTTAAATAAATATGTCTTTCAGCACAACCCAGGTTCTCTAAAGTTAAAGATCATGTACATTTGGCCTGCAGGAGCCTGTTTAACTCAAGATGGCCTTTAGCTCCCATACAGATAATACTATTGGGTCCTAAGTTCAAAAGCATTCCTATTGTTTGGGCTCAAGGAGGAAGGTCTCTCCCCCTTCCCTGACCTCTCTTGGCATGGAACAGAGATTTCTTATCCTGGTTTTAATCATCACCAAGCTCCCAGCAGTCACAAGAGTCCTTTTCCCCCCACCCCATCTCCACTCTGCCCCATGCTGCAGTGTCCACCCAATCCCTGCAGTGAAGAGTTACAGCGGGTAGTTTCTGGGTTGGTCGGAGCTGCAGCCCTCAGATGGGGTGTTTATGTCTGATAATCTAGTTTCTTCATTATTTCCCTGGTCAGCCATAAATGTTCTGCAGCCAAGTGGCCAAATTGTCACCCAATATTGTGATTCTCCAATCCCTAATCCTAAAATCCCACATGTGTAGGGGGATATTGGAGACTGTCCAAGAGCAGATCATGATAACAATCAGGTGCTACTCTCCTTGCAGGGCTGTCTCCTGCCAGACCTGAGTGCAAGGACCTCTCCCCTTGCTTCCCCCCCACCCCTACATCTGTGGAGGTATTAACATAGGACTTCCATTTGAACCACCCCAAGCTCACAGGAGTATCCTGGTGTTGGTGTCTTGTGACTGCTCATTCCCTCATGAGCTTTCATCTTAAAACATGGAGGAGTATCAGTCCTTCTTCCTAATATGGAATCTGCTCAGTCTTCTAACTCTCTCTCTTCAGGGCTTTTTCTAGCCTTGTTTTGCTCTCTCAGTACATCCCAGCTACAGTATACTCAGGACAGTCATGAGGACAGAAGGAATATTTTTATTCCCTTTCCCCTCCTACTAGAGCCAAACAAACATTTTCTGACCTTTTGACTACACTAACGTGTTGGACCAGTGTTTTCAGAGAACAATCTTTGGGAAATCTTAGGGCCCTTTCTGCAGTTAACAACTGAGAGTACAAAGCCCATCCCCTAGAACATAGATTAGATACTTTTGCCCCAAGCTGATGATCTAATAAATGTATGAAAGTACATAGGCATGTCCATCTCTCCAGCCCACGTGTATTAGGCAGTGTTCTCCAGAGAAACAGAACCAATGAAGGTATATATAGAGAGGGAGAAATTTATTTTAAGGAATCAGCTCATGTGATTGTTGGAGCTGACAGATCTGAAGTCTGCAGGGCAGGACAACAGGTTGGAAATCCCAGCAAGAGTTGGTGTTGCAAACTTGAGTCTGGAGGCAGAATTCCTTCCTCTCCATGGAACCTCAGTCTTTCCCCACTCCCATCCCCGAACCTTCAACTGATTAGATGAGGCCCACCCAGATTGTGGAGGGTGATCTGATGTACTCAAAATCTACTGGTTTAAATGCTAATCACACCTAAAAAGATACCTTCTCAGCAGTGTCTAGACTGGTATTTGATGGACACCACAGCCTAGCCAGGTTGGCACATAAAATTACCCATCATACCTCCTCTGTTCACTTCCCATTCCTGGTTTGCACTTTCTGCCTCTACTCCTTTCATTTTCCCTTAAGAATTTACTCATCTGGGGCGCCTGGGTGGCTCAGTTGGTTAAGCGACTGCCTTCGGCTCAGGTCATGATCCTGGAGTCCCGGGATCGAGTCCCACATCGGGCTCCCTGCTCAGCAGGGAGTCTGCTTCTCCCTCTGACCCTCCTCCCTCTCATGCTCTCTGTCTCTCATTGTCTCCCTCGCAAATAAATAAAATCTTAAAAAAAAAAAAAAAAAATTAAAAAAAAAAAAAAAGAATTTACTCATCTTTCTCCAGCCTATAACTTGTTCTCCAGTCCCAGTCACAGGGTACCATTTTTATCTAAGCCATTGCCTTTCCGCTTGCCCCAGGCCACTATCTGATAATAGGAGGCTTTTCAGAGTTCATGTGCCTTCAAGAAAAGATTTTCCCCCAGTGTAAAATCTCCTGGAACTTTGAGATTTTCTGGTGTGTTTTATTCTTAGGTATTGGAAAGAATGTGGTTTGCGAGAAGGCAGCAACCTCAGTGGATGCCTTCCGGATGGTGACTGCCTCACGCTACTACCCACAGCTGATGAGCCTGGTGGGGAACGTGCTGCGCTTCCTGCCTGCCTTCGTGCGCATGAAGCAGCTGATCGCGGAGCACTACGTGGGCGCGGTGATGATCTGTGATGCCCGCATCTACTCAGGCAGCCTGCTCAGCCCCAACTATGGCTGGATCTGTGACGAGCTCATGGGCGGCGGGGGCCTGCACACCATGGGCACCTACATTGTGGACCTGCTGACCCACCTGACTGGCCGGAGAGCTGAGAAGGTGCATGGGCTGCTCAAGACCTTTGTGAGGCAGAATGCGGCCATCCGTGGCATCCGGCATGTCACCAGTGATGACTTCTGCTTCTTCCAGATGCTCATGGGTGGGGGGGTGTGCAGCACAGTAACACTTAACTTCAACATGCCAGGTGCCTTTGTGCATGAGGTCATGGTGGTGGGCTCTGCAGGACGCCTCGTTGCCCGAGGAGCGGACCTCTACGGGCAGAAGAACTCTGCCACGCAAGAGGAGCTGCTCCTGAGGGACTCGCTGGCCGTGGGGGCAGGGCTGCCCGAGCAGGGGCCCCAGGATGTCCCACTGCTCTACCTGAAGGGCATGGTCTACATGGTGCAGGCCCTGCGCCAGTCTTTCCAGGGGCAGGGGGACCGCCGCACATGGGACCACACCCCTGTCTCGATGGCCGCCTCGTTCGAGGATGGGCTGTACATGCAGAGTGTGGTGGATGCCATCAAAAGGTCGAGCAGATCCGGGGAGTGGGAGGCTGTGGAGGTGCTGACGGAAGAACCCGACACCAACCAGAACCTCTGTGAGGCACTGCAACGGAATAACCTGTGAGCCTGCACGTGGGCTCCCTGCCACGGGGCCGAGGGGCCGGGGAGGGACCAGAAGCTGGCATGGGAGGGCTTGGCCACAGTGTCTTTCATCTTGGGCAGGGTCCAGGTGATGCCCAAGGTGGCCCTGGGAAAACACCCCCTCCAATGCTCATTTGCTCCTCAGACTTGGCAGGGTGGTGATATAGCTGAGGGCTAGCACAGTGTGCCCGGGGTGGGGCTGCCCCCCGGTCTCTGCATAGTCACGCTGGTGAGCAGAGCCAGCCAGAGCTTGACTTGGAGGCTGCTTTTGCCAATTTGTGGTCCTAACTAGGTGAGGAAGCATAGCAAGGACCCAGCTTGGCTGATTCCTCAGCCTGAGGAAAAATGACAAGAAGCCTCGTTTTCATGCCCTTCCTGGGCTAGGGCATCTCAGGAATGGTGAGGGCGTCAAGTCATCCCCTCAGGGATCCGCACCTGCCCTCCTTCCCATATGACCAGGCCCTTCCAGCCTCTAGGCTGCCCCTTCCCTGGCAGGGAGGAGGGGTTCTTCATTAGGTAAACTCTCAGGGGCTGTTGACCTGGGGAAAAGGGCCCCCGACTTGGTGGAGAGGAGATAGGGTTCTGGAATATCTGATAAGTGTTAATAAATAAATCAGAAAGTCTGACACTATGTCACGGTTGTTTGTTGTTTGTTTGGTAAATTGGGTTTCTTTAATAATGAAAGGCTTGTTTATTGTTGTAGATTGTTTATATTTTTCTCTTTCCTTGTGGCTTCACAGCAGCTCTGGCCTGCTTTGGATCCATCACGGTCTAGTGGGCTTATCCCCTTGCGACTGAATCCCAGGAGCTGTCCAAGAAAAAGTCGTTTCTCAGACAACAGGACTCGAGACTTCCTGATTTGTGCCTGTCATGCCTGCTGTCTCAGGGAGATGGGGAGAGCTTGGGGCCTTCTTGGGCCGGAGGTCAGGAAAAGTTCTGTTCTTGCAACCATGGATTTGGCTCTGGGGAGCCCTGGGAGAGGGGAAGTGAGGAGTGGTCTCAGGGAACCTGGATGGAATGAACTAGAGGAAGGCTCCACATGTTGCCCTATGGAGTGGGTGCAGCCCAGCGCTGCCTGCCCCAGGCAGCCGGTCACCAGCCTTGCTTTTATTCACTGTTCTATACTGGGACCGCCTTTTAACCATGTCAGAAATGAGGTGGGTGGGGGAAAAGGACACACACCCCTTTGTTTCCTCTGCCAGCCTCCCCAGATTAGGCCTAGACCCAACTCTTCCCTTCTCTAAACTTCCCTCTCTCTTCCTTGCCCTGGGCTCCTTGCCAGAGAAAGAAAGGCTCAGGGAAGTCTCCCTCTTCCTCTTGGCACCCTTTCTAGAAGTCACCAGGTCAATTTTCCTGTGTGTTGCCCTGGTTGAAACCTTGTCCTTGTGAGAAAATAGCAGTGGCTAGTGTTGGGGAATGTGCTTCTTGCATGCTGCCCCCCCCCCCTCCGGGAATACACTTCATGCATGTTATTTCATTTAATATCCAAACCGCTCTATGGGGTACCAATATTAATATTCTCATTATTCAGATCAGATAAGTGAGGCAGAGGCGGGGCAAAGTTACTTGCCTCCTATAAGTTATAAGTGATGGAGCCAGGAAGGAGCCTGGTCAGGGTCATCCAACTACAGAGCCTGACCCTGAACTACTCTTTCCCCAGCACTTGCAGATCTCAGAGACTGAGTGCCCAGGCACTGCCCCTCCCCACTCAGGCCCCAATCCAGGTTACTGCTTCTCTCTGCAGCAGGAATCTCAGCAAGGCCTCAGCTAGGAGGTGGACTACAGAGAGAACCTGCAAGGCAGGGTGCTGGTAGAGTTTAAAAAGAGGCTGCTTGGGGCGCCTTGGTGGCTCAGTCAGTTGAGCATCAGACACGTGATCTCAGCTCAGGTCTTGATCTTGGGAGTTGTGAGTTCTAAGCCCCGCATGCTGGGTGAGGAGCCTACTTTAAAAAAAAAAAAAAGAAGAAGGAGAAGGAAGAAAAGAAAGAAAGAGGCTGCTCTCTTCCTCCTGGGATGATCAGATCAGCTCCAGGTCAGTCCCTCTGTGTTATGAGGATGATGGGATCCTTCCTAAATTGGGGGATTTACTAAGAAAGCCCAAGTGTCCATCATATAGGACTCAGGTGCTCCTACTTAAGAAAGAGCCAGGTTACTGACCCACAGTGGCACTTATGAAGTTTCATGGGGCTCTACAGCAAACCCCTTGTTTACAAAGACAGGTTCCCAGAAGTCCTGGGGCAGGTGGCAGTGGGCTTGGTGCAGAGCTACTTCTGTGAGGACCCTGGGGTCCTCTGTTGGTACTCCCCAGAGCCTACATCCATGGCCATCCCTCAGACATCTTTACCATCATGTATTTCTTGGGTTGGTCCCAGGGAGGAGATGCACCTTGAAGTAGCCCAGATGCCTGTGGCCAAGGAAGCCAGCAGGGTTCTGGTCCTCAGGGGTGACTGTGCCTGCATGCGGTTCCAGGCTTGTCCTGCAGCGCCCCCTCCTGGAGGAAGGCAGCATCACCTCCCAGGACCAGTTCCCTAAATCTCAGGATCTTCCTTGGGTCAGAGTAGATTTAAGTTTTTCCAAGCCACTGAAAAGAACTTCCAAAATACCTATTGCTTATTTCTCAACCCCCAACCAAATGTAAGCCTCATACTCACCCAGACAATCGGCAATCAGCCCAGCAGTCTCCTTACCTCCCTGTCCCCAATCTCCCTTCCTCCTTTTGCCCTTCTCACTCTTGCTCAAGTGACCTCTCCAGAATGCCAGGCCAAGATCCCTGCTTGCCTACACCCCTTCTCATCGCTCCCAGAACTGCCCACCCTGCTGTCCTGGTGGCCATGCCTCCGCTTCAGCCATGCTAAATGACCCTCCTGCATGGGGCTGACGTCTTTCACATAAGCAAGGCTTTTCCCTGGCATATCCTCTGCTTGGAAGGCCACCCAACTCTCCAGGAGTCAGTTGGAGGGATGCCTCTTCCCTGCTTCCCTGGGTAAAATGGCAGCTCTTTCCCCCACTGAGGTCCCGCCGCCTTGGTCCTCTGCTCTTCAGTGGCACCTGTCTCCTTGCATTACACCCAGCATTTCCCCCTTAGAGTGAGCTTTTATTTATTTACTTATTTATTTATTAAGAATTTTTTTGAGAGAGAGCATGAGCTGAGGGAGAGGCAGACTCCCTGCTAGCAGGGAGCCCGATGCGGGGCTCAATCCTAGGACCCTGGAATCACAACCTGAGCCGAAGGCAGACACTTAACCGACTGAGCCACCCAGGCACCCCTAGAGTGAGCCTTTAGGAACAATAGTAGTGACTTGTTCCTTTCTGTGGCTACTCTCACCCACCCTGCTTAGATAAACCTGTCAGGAAAGAGACCTGCAAATGTAGATCAGTTCTTTCTTTGGTGATTACTGAGTATTTCCTACGTCACCTGTTGGAAGAGAGGAACAGAGCTTCCTTGTCAGTGCTGGCCTGGCTCACACCTCCAGCCCAGGAGACCATACAGAAAGCAGATGCTTGGCCTTCTTGGGTCAGGCCTTAGCCAGAGGCCTCAGGTCCAGATGTGCAGGGTTCAGGAAAGGGCAGTGTCTCCCTGGTGCCCAGGGTGTGATTTCATGTGAAGCCATTTCACTCCAGGCCTCTGCTTCCTCAGCCATAAAGTGAGGCAGTCGAGCTCAGTTAATTTTTTTTTTTAGGATTTTATTTATTTGAGAGAGAGCAGAGCGAGAAAGCACGAGTGGGGTGAGGGGCAGAGGGAGAGGGAGAAGGAGACTCCCCGCTGAGCAGGGAGCCCAGGGCAGGGGTGTGCACTGTGGGATCTGAGAGGCTCTCAGCCTAGAGGGTACATGCAACCAGCCTTGATGCCTGATTAACTTGTAGGAGTAAAGAACGAGCAAAGAACAGGATGGGGTCTGGGGTGACACCCAGGATTTTGGCTTGAACCATTGTGTTGATGGGACACGGGAAGAAAAGCAGATTGGAGGGAGAAGTTATTCATTTAATTTGGAGATCCCTATGTTTAAGGTATATGAGGGACATGCAGGAGGACCAGGAGGCAGCAGGATATGAGGGTTTCCAAAATGGCCAGCACTGGCTGCCTCTTAAGCAGCAGTTATCCAGTGACTTGGCTGCAAGGCTCCAGGGAGAACATTCACACCCACCACCACGCCCTGGCTGCCAGGAGAAAGGCACAGATGCCTCTGTTAGCAGGGCCACCTTGGAGGCAAAGTCTGGTCCAGCTGTGGTCTCCAGTAAGTGGAAAGCATTCCAAAGACGCCACTCTTGGGGCAGGCAAATGAACTGACACCTCAATGGGAGATCCTAAGAGTTGGACCCTCGAGGTCAGACCAAATGCAGGAGGCTTCCCTGGGAGACAGGGAGCAAAACCAAGCAGCTGGTTCCCGTGACCTGGCCATCCCTTTCCTTTCTCTGCCCCAAGTTTCTCCTTGTCACCTCCCTCTGCATCCACACTGTTATCCTGTCTGACCTTCAGGTTCACCTGAGGAGCCTTTAAATGCACAAAACTAGGCCCCAGCCCTGCAGATTCTGATTTGGTTAGGTCTGGGGTCGTGCCCAAGAACCTGTACTTTTGTCAAGTTCTTGGGTGATCCGGATGACCAGTCAGGCTTCAAACCCTGCCCCCACCTTCCCAGCCTCTCTTCAGCCATCTTATTTGCAAAATCACCAAGTCTGAGAAAAGGAAAAATGTTTATTTTCAGCAAGTCCAAGGTCCCAAGTAGGGAGAGGGGCCAAATTTTCCCCTGCGCCCCAGGGCCTAGACTGCTGCTCTGGTTCAGACTTGGGAGAAGGGGAGCCACCAGTGGGGGGGGGGGGCAGGAAAGTCACTTGTACTGAGGAGAGAGCGGAGGTACAAGTGGGGCTGCGCAAACACTCAGCATCTTGTCGATGTCCACCTGGGCGGACTTATCCACCTCAGCCTTGAGGCGGCCGCTGCCCCCCAGCCTGGGCAAACACCCAGGCTCCTCTCCCACCTCCTCTCCCAGGGGAACCAGAGCATGGGTGGAGGACACAAATGTACTGGGGCAGGGCTGAGTGAGGCCCGAGGCCAGCTCACCTGCCACGGGCAGCAAGGCCTGCAGTTGCTCCACACCGGCCTCCTCGGGGACCAGGGCCAGCTCCAACTCAGGCTCCGTCTCTGCCTCAGCCTCCCTGTCCCCCTCCCCTGCCTGATTCAGCTCAGGATTGCAGTAGTTGATGTACTGGTACAGGGGCCGCAGGCGCTGGGCCTTCCCTGCAAAGACCCGGGGCAGGGCAGGGGCTGGAACACCCACGCTGTGCCATGTCAGGGTTCCATCAGGCAGGAGGAAAAGGGAAGGCCCAGGGGCTGCCACTCACGCTCTAGCCCCAAGGTCTCGGAAGGGGCAGACACCGTGCTGGCCAGAGCTGGGAGCACTGGAGCCCCCAGACTCTTGCGCTTCTTGGCTTTTTTGTGCTGTTTGGCAGATGGGAAGGGCTCACTCTGGCTACTCTCTGACTCCTCCTTCTGCAGTGGCAGCCCCTGTGGCATCTCTGCTTCAGCCCTAGGATGGGCTTGGTGGCTAGGCCCTGGGAGGCTGGGGGACAGGAGGCCTAAGGAGCCAGCCTCCAGCTTTGGCTCCTGTGCCCTGACCATAGGGAATAGCCCTGCCTGTCTACTACCTGGGGCCCAGATTCTCGTCCCCTTCCTGGTCAGTGAGGCTCTGGGCTGGACGGGGGACTAGAGCTCATGTGAGCTCAGTACCCTACAAGGCCTTGAGACTCCTCATCCGGATGCCCACCCCCCGCCCCCCCACCCCCTCGCTCCCTCACCCCCCTGCCCCCTCACCCCCCCCACCCCCGCTGCCAATGCCAGGGCTCTTCAGGAACAGAGGGAGTGAGGAGTGATGGTGGTGGCAGGGGACAAGGATGCACTCTGTAGGAGTGTGAGCCCAGCCAACCCCCTCCGCCAGCCCTGCAGCTCCTTCCCTCTGAAAGCTCCCTCACTTGACAGGCTTCCTCTTCGGACCATGACTGGTCCTCACAATGGAGGCCATAGGCCTGGGGCCTCTCTCCTCTAGTGAATCCACCTCTAGCTTGAGCCTCTCTTCCTCCAGCTTGAGTTGTTCCTCCTGGAGCCCTGGCTCTGAGACTAGTCCTGTTGGGCACTTGTCTTCACCCAGGCTCCGGCAGGCCTCATAGGCTGGTGCCAGGCACGGGTCTGCCATCACCGGACACTAGAGGGACACATAGGTAACTGGTCACCAGGCAAAAGATACAGGGGATCAGTCATGAGACACCTGACAAACACCAAATGCAGATGAAGGGCACCAGCCCGTGCCCCTCCCTGCCGAGGAGCTTGTCCTGGCAGTTAGGGGGGCGTCGCACAGAGTTTGGCCTCTTAGAGTGCCCCGGACAAGTGTTTGAAGACTACACAGCCTTGACGGTCACCTCAGAGCTCTGAGCGTGGCCACCGGACGACTCCGCGAGCTGTGCCGGCCCCGCGGCGGTCCTCTCCTGGGCTCCTGGCCGTCTCTCGCCCCCGGCTGAGGCCATGGCTGCGCGGGGTCAGCGCTTCCTCGGAGGTTGCTTGCGGGGAGGAGGGAGAGAGGCCGGACTTGCGGACCTGGCGCTGACGCGAAAGACCCGCCGGCGAGGGCAGGCGGGTGGGAAGGGAACCTGACGGTGGCTCCGCTCCACCCTCAGCTGGAACTACAAGCCCCAGAAGGCTTTGCGCCAGGGGGCCTTGGCCCCTGACCTCGGGGACGGAAACTACTGTTGCCTGGCAACAGCAAGCCCGTGGGGTTGTAGCAGCGGGCGGCAAAACTGCTCCGGTGAGCGCCTTGCCCGATTGTTGCGAGGAAGGGGTCGCGAACTGGGCAGGAAAGTGGGTTAGGAGCGGAGGCGGCGAGCGCTGGCGGGGTCGGGCTGCGCGGCGGGGACCGGGAATGGAGGGCGCCGCTGGGGTCAGGGTCCGGGCCCAGGACCGGGGAGGAGGCACTGGGTTGAGGAAGGGGCCTCTGTGCACCGTTGCAGGGCAGCGACAGCGGCATGTGCGAGGGCCCATCCCGCATCTCGGGGCCCATCCCTCCAGACCCTACGCTCTGCCCTGACTACTACTGGCGGCCGGCCTCGGGTGAGTTGGAGGGGTGCGGCGCGGCGGGGCGAGGCCCGAGCGAGGTTCTGGCTCCGCTCCACCACTGAGCTCCGCACTGAGCTCCCCGTCTGGCTTGTCAGCCCAAGGACGCCTTGAGGGAAACGCGCTGAAGCTGGACCTGCTGACTTCGGACCTCGATTTGGACGCCACCCCTCCGCGTGGCCCCCGCGTAGGTCCCGGAGCCAGAGAGATCCTGGAGCGTGGCCGGCGTGGCGTCGGGGGAGTGCTGCTGCAACTCGGGGGCATCTCCCTAGGCCCTGGGGCCTCTCCCAAGAGTAAGTTCAGACAGAAGGGGCAATGAGGCCAGTATGAGGTCAAACGCTGATCAAAACCGTTGCTTCTTCCCAGATCTGGGTTCAGGCTTTGCCTCCCTGAGTGTCATTTTCCCCAACTATAGAAGGAGGGGGAAATGCACTTACTTCCTCACGGGAGAGGACTGAATGAAGTAGTTCCCAGGAACCCTAGTTCAGCTTAATGAATTCATGCATCAGCGAAACATTGTGTGTTGAGTGCCTACTGCCTGCCCGCCCTGTAGGTGCTAGAAAAACAATAAACAAGTGAAGAGATGGATATAATATACAAGATGATTATTGGTGTACTTCACAATAAAAATGTAGAGAATAATCAAGGACAGAAGAAGATAATTACTATGTCAGGAAGGGAATGTAGTGATGTGTATACTGTCTTAGATGGAGAGGTCAGGGAGATCTTTCTGTAGGAGGGAGGGTGTGGGCCCAGTGTGTGAACTCCAACTGGGAGTTGGATCTCCTGGGCTATATGTAGGGTAGAGTCTGGCAACATCTTTTTCCAGGGAAGGACCCTAAAGACCATGAGAAGGAGAACCTGAAGCGGATCAGGGAGATCCAGAGGCGCTTCCGTGAGCAGGAGCGCAGCCGGGAGCAGAGCCAGCCCAGGCCCCTGAAGGCTCTGTGGCGCTCGCCCAAATATGACAAAGTGGAGTCCCGGGTCAAGGCCCAGCTGCAGGTACCTACCTTGGAGAGCCAGAAGCATTGTTCATCTTGTTGACTGATAGGCAGTTATACTCAGATCCGAGTTATGGGGAGGGATGAAAATCACAGGGGACTAGGGTAACAGGGGCTAAGAAATAGCTGAGTTGCGCAGAGTCGGGCTGGAGTTTCCTCAGAAGTGGCGATGGCTGGGTGATCCTGAGGGGCAAGTAGGAATTAGGCAAGGGGAGAATGGGAGAGAACATTCTACTGAGATGGAACCTCACAGAAGTCCTAAGACCAGAGGGAGTGTGTGCAGTGGGATGTTGTGTACAGGGGAGAAGAGCATGATGCTAGGCTAAGAAGTCAGCTGGACCTACATCATAAAGGATCACATAATCCACTTTTCAACCTTTCTTTCTTTCTTTTTTTTTTTAAGATTTTATTTATTTGAGAGAGAGAGAGCATGAGCGGGGTGGGTTGGGGTGGGGGCGGGCAAGAGGCAGAGGAGAAGCAGGCTTCCCGCCGAGCAGGGAGCCCGGTGCGGGGCTCGATCCCAGGACTCTGAGATCATGACCTGAGCCGAAGGCAGACACTTAACGACTGAGCCACCCAGGCGCTCCTCAACCTTTATTTCTAAGGGCAGTGAGAAGGGCAGGGGTACTGTGGTGGGATTCTTCAGTAGATAGTAGTACCATATCACTATCCAGAGTCCTCAGAAGGAGGAGCAGGATTGAGAGAAAAGACAATAAGGTCATATGCAAATTTGTTGAAACTGAAGCATTTGTGGGACTCCCAGGGGGTTGGGAGTGTGTCCAGGAAACAGATGGAGAGTCAGATCTGGATCTGAAGAGTGAGACCCAGGAGTTATTGAGGATTAGGCTGATGACAGTGAGACCAGGGAAGTGACCCTGGATTTGAGGGCTTGGAGGCCAGCTATGAGTGACCTTGGTCGGGACAGAGCCAGGAAGCTTGGCCAGGAAGGAGAGAAAAAGGGAATGGTAGCCAGAGCTAGGACTGGTTTGTTGTTTTCCTAAAAATGTGAGAAGGAGGGGTGGTTTGTTGTTCTCCTAAAGATGTGAGAGACCCACATATTTAAATGCTCATGGATAGAAGTGTTCCTTCAAGAGGGAAGAGGCCCATAGGGCTGGAGATAGAGAAGTATCCTCACAGGCAGAAGGAACAGAAGCTCACTCTATGGCTGGCTTAAGACCCTGACTTCAGCTTGACTGAGTCCTCTGCTGTGCCCTGCCCTCCAGGAGCCCAGCCCTGCCTCTAGAACAGAGCCTGCCCACTTCCTGCGGGCACATTCCCGCTGCGGCCCTGGGCTCCCGCCACCCCGTGTCCCCAGCCCTCAGCTAATCCCACCAGGCCCCAGTGCTAAGGTGAGAGGATGGGTGGGGGCTGGGGGGGCAGAGATCTTGAGGGGTTCAGGAGCACATCACGGTGCTGTGTACCCCATCGTGCTTGCCGTGTCCTGCAGACGCCAGGCCTGGGTGTGGACTTCATCAGCCACAATGCCCGCACTGCCAAGAGGGCCCCCCGGAGGCACTCCCGCTCACTGCAGGTCCTGGCTCGAGTGCTGGAGCAGCAGCGGCAAGCCCAAGCGCACTACGATGCCACGCAGAAGGGCCACATGCCCCATTAGTAGGTCCCACTGCCCAACACCTAGGGTGAAGGGTGCCTCTGGAGGGTGGGAGGCAACCTCTGCCCTAGGACCATCAACTCTGAGCCTGTGCGTCTGCAGCTTATTGGAACGCAGGGATCTGTGGCGGCGGGAGGCTGAGGCCCGCCAGCAGAGCCAGCCGGACCCTGCCATGCCCCCTGGCCACACTCGCATGCCTGAGAACCAGAGGCTGGAGACACTGAGCAATCTGCTCCAGAGTGAGTTCGTGGGCAAGGGGTTGGGGGGGAGTGGATGGGGAACCCAGTGGGGACCATGCAGCCCTGCCTGGCACTCACTGTTCCTGGGCCCCTTGTAGGCCAGAGCCAGTTGCTACGTGAGCTGGTCCTGCTGCCTGCTGGGGCAGATTCACTCAGGGCCCAGGGCCACCGTGCTGAGCTGGACCGGAAGCTGGTGCAAGTAGAGGAAGCCATCAGGATCTTTTCCCGCCCCAAGGTCTTTGTGAAGATGGATGCCTGAGCCCTTTTATGGCGGTAGTTATGGGGGTCCTCACTGAGAATCGCCACATGGTTGCAAAGGGCAGGATGAGGCCCCATCATAGAACGGAGTCTGAAGACAGGAGCAGTGGGGTGGGCAGTTTCCCCAGAGCACTCTTCCCAGCCACTGGTGGCTGTAGAAGGGCAGCCCAGCCTCTTAACCCCTTTGTCAAAATTAAACCTTTTGTACACAGTGAGGTTTGTTTCCATAAGAGCTTTTTCTTACCCTAGAAATGCCAAGTCTGGTGTCCCTCCTGCTGCTTGACTGCAGGAAGGTCTCTCTGTTTTCCTTACCACTCCTGCCTCGTATCCAGGGCAGAAGGCAAAATTGTGAGACCAAGGAGGACATTAAGGCTGGGACACAGAAAGACCATGACTGCATTTGTAGAAAACCTTTAATGTTCCCCAGACTGAGAGGGCCCTGTGAGCAAGCTTAAAACCCCCACTGGGGAAGTCCCTGCCATGTCCCAGCAGCCTGGAGTGGCAAGGGGCTGCGTCCTTGCCTGTCAGAGGCTAAAGCCACTACCATCTCCTCGCATGCTACTCCCCCATCCACAGCTGGCCCGCTCCTGATCATCCAGGGAGGGCAGAGAGCTTCGGGCACCAGGAAGTAGACGGCCCTGGCGCAGGTCCCAGCATGGAGGCCCCTTAGACAGCCCGTTGGAACAGGGAGGCTGGCGGTTCTCAATGACCAGATCACTGCTGTCATCGTCGCTGTCAGCCTCAGTAGGCCCAGGCCCAGCAGAGGGAGGCCCTGACAGACGCCCAGATGCCCCACGCACCACATTATTGCGCTGATTGGCTGGCTTGACAGTGACAATGAGGTTGTGGCTGTTGGCGACCATCATGTCCGTCACTTGGTCCAAGGTCTTCCCAGCCACCTCAATACCATTGACCTCGAGGATCTCGTCACTGACTGCCAGCAGCCCTGTACTCTCAGCCAGGCCCCCTCGTACCAGGCGGGAGATGAAGATGCCTGGAACCCGTTCCAGGCCCTGGGGAGCTACACGTACACTCATGCCATCTCGGATGTAGAAACCCAGGGGGCGGTCAGAGCCATGCTTGTGCAGGCGTACGCGTCGGTGGGTCTCAGGCAGTAGGTCCACATCTATGACTGAAGAAACCTGGCGGAAATCTTGGGGCAGGCTGATTAGTAGGGGTGGCCGGGTGCGCAGGGGTGCCACTGGCCGAAGTAGAAGCCCTTTCTTGCGCCGCTGCAGAGAGTTGGAGGCAAAGGCCAGGCCACTGGAGTCAGCTTCTGCTGCAGGAGAAGGGGGGTGCTGAGATCAGAGACCCTGCTCTCCCACGTGGGCCCTTTTCCCTCAGGCCCAGGCCTGGGGAAGGGGGCACTGTAGCTATTTCCTACCACTTGGAGGTCAGGCCAAGGGCAGGGACTGCAGAGGGTGAAGCCTGGACGCCCTGGGCATGGGCTAACCCTTGTAGACCTGCCCTGCCGTCCTACCCCACAGAGGCTGCCCACTGTACCCCATCCTCCTCACCCCGCTTCTGTACTAGCAGGCGCAGCGGTGGGGGCCCGCTGGCCAGGGCCCGGTGCAGGCTGTCGTCGTTGGTGAGGGGCAGTAGGTCGCCGTGAGCATCTGTATAGCCAAGCAGCACGTCCAGGCCCGGGATCTGGTGCACTGCACGCAGCAACCGCGAAAACTCTTGGAAGCCACTCACCGATGCGCGGGGCAGCGCGAAGCGTCGGAACTCAGCATCAAACTGGAGGCAGGGGGTGGGTGAGAGGAGGGGTCAGGACAGAGCCCGTGCCCTTTCCCACCACAGGTCCGAGGGTGTTAGAGGTCGGAAAAGGCTGTCGCTACGGCTGCAGCCTTGCGCCCAGGCCTCAGCTCCAGTACAAGGGACGCTGTCCAAGGTCTTCTCCCCTCCCTCCAGGTACCAAGGCCACAGAGGGACTCTAGAGGCCGGCAGTGGAAGGAGGATGGATGGAGGAAAGCGAGAGGAAAGGCCGGAGAATGGGACATGAATGATGGAGGCGAGAAAAAAGGTGGTGGGGACTAAGAAGCTAGGAAAGGGGAGAATAAGGGAATTGGAAGCGCCTAGGGCCGAGGCCGGAGCCGGGGCCAGAGGGGCCCTTACTTTGCTCTTCACCTCGACGATGTTGTCGGGACTGCGCGCCGGAGTCCTCTGCGGCCTGGCCATGGTGGGGCCGGGCGGGCCGGGGACGGTGCCCCAGGCGGCCCGCCGAGGCGCAGGTGCACAGCCCCGGCAGGCCGGCTCGTGCCGCCCCGCCCCTGGCGGTAGCACTCGCCCCGCCCTCCCATCCGGACCATGACGTCAAGGGGGCAGCGACAGAGAGTGGAACGCGGAGTCCACGTTTCCTAGGAAACGGAGATGGGGGCGGAGGCGTCTTCGTGTGCTCTTACGTCATTACGCTACGGCGCGCAAGTCTCTGGAGTGTGGGGGAGGGGTATGGCCAATCCCAAGGGGAAGTTGAGGGAAGTGACATTTATTGAATGTTGTCTATGTACTATTATTTCCATTGGCCTTACCACGTTACATGACTGCATGTTTTAGATGAGGAAACTGAGCCGTAAGTATTTGCTGAGCTCCGCGGGTTCACACGGTGTTGAACTGGCTTTGAGCCGACTCGCTTGACCACTCCTGGCCGCAGCCTCAAGCCCCGGATCCCTCCCTCTCCATCCGAGCCAGCCCTTGGCCCCATCCTTCCCGGTGTCACGGGAGTCTTAGCGAACGGCCCAAACGCCAGGCCGCTGCTCGGAGACACCCGGGTAAAACCAAGCAGGTTGGCAAGCCATCCTACCCCACAAGAGTCTGCACGCAACTGTCCGAACAACACGGCTCGTGCGCACGCGCGGACACGCATGTGGGCGGGGCCTCGACCTTGGGTCCCGCCCAGCCACGGTGCGCTTCCTCTTCCGACGAGAGGCGGGGCCCCGGCGTCCGCGGGAAACCCAGGCTGGTGGTTCTTTGCTGGGGGCAGCTGCGGGAATGGCAAGCTTGGGGAGCTTGGTCCTGCGGCCTTGGATTCGAGAGCTGGTCCTGGGGTCAGATGCACTCTCAAGTCCGCAGGCGGGGCAGCTGCTCGAGGTGAGTCCCCCACACTTCTCAGGGCTCGGAGACCAGGGCAGGGCCCGAGGGCGGTGGGATTGACGCCAGTCGACGCCGTCAGGTGCTGCAGGAGGCCGAAGCCCCGGGCCCGTCCCGCGCCCCTGACCCGTCTGAAGTCGCGGCCGCGCTGCTTGTGTCTGACGGGACCCACAGTGTCCGGTGCCTAGTGACGCGGGAGGCCCTGAACGCCTCGGACTGGTGAGAGAGGCGGCGCGGGGCCTGGGGAAATCCGGGTCTCCGGGAAGAACGCGAGGCTTGAGCCGGAGGTGCGCGGGCCGCAGGCGGGCGGGGCTGTTTTCGAGCGAGCTAAGGCCGTGACGGTCGCGCTCGCGGCAGGGAGGAGAAGGAGTTCGGCTTCCGAGGGGCAGAAGGCCGGCTGCTGCTGCTGCAGGATTGTGGGGTCCGCGTCCAAGTCGCCGAAGGCGGCGCGGTGAGTAGTGAGGCTGGCTTGGGTGGGTTAATGAGCCTGACTCCGTGACAACTCCTAAAACCTGCCCCTGAACTCACTTCAGCCCGCTGAGTTCTACCTCCAGGTGGACCGCTTCAGCCTGCTGCCCACAGAGCAGCCCCGGGAACGGGTGATTGGTTGGTAAGTGATGCCTGCCCCCACCAGCTGCTTCTCCCTACCCACGCCTGGCTGCCGTTGGTATAGGTCTTTTGGCTGGGAGGGCTCAGGCCCCTAGTAACAACGTTGCCTACTACTCTCCTTTTTGTCCTCAGCAACCAGGACCCGGATGTGCAGAAAAAGCTCTTTGACTGTCTGGAGTGAGTATGGAATTGGGCTCTTCAGTCAAGTGTGGCTGTGTCAGGGGATGGCAAATGTGTGTAGACAGGCCTCAGGATTGTTCCTCAGGCTTGTCCTCTCTCTTTCTATAGGGAGCACCTTTCAGAGTCCATCTCCCCCAGTGCAGGTACTTACAGGGGTTGGCCAGTGACCCTAACTCCCGCGGAGTGACCTCCCAGTCATCACCTCTTGCTTCCTTAGTAAGCTCTTCTCCCTACCCACCCTTCCCTTCCTTCTCTCTAAGTTTTGGCCCATCCTCTGGTCCCCTGCCCTCAGGCCTTTCACTATCCCAACTTCTGGATGAGGTGCAGGAGGACCAGGAGCATCGGGGGGCGCTAGTGCGCCTGGCTGAGAGCTGTCTGACGCTGGCAGGCCCTTGCACAGCACCCCCCCTCACCCGCTGGGCCTCCTCCCGCCTTAGGGCCACGGTCAGTCTGGGGCTTCCCTTGGGGAGCGTCAGGGTGAGGAGTTGGGCAAGGGCTGTGCTGAGAGTTTATGTCCCCACAGGGAGAAGCTGTGTACACAGTCCCCAGCGCATGGCTGCACATCTCTGAGAATGACCAGCGAGTTCTGAGCTCTCTGGGCCCAGGGCAGAGGGCACAGGGTAAGGAGGACTGGAGAGGGGAAGAGGGAGTACCTGGGGGCCCAGTGCTCACAGTGCTAATAAGCTCCCCCTGACCCTCAGGCCCTGAGCTGCCCCCACCAGACCCAGCTGTGCAGGACCTATCGCTGACCCTCCTCTCTCCTTCCTCACCTACTTCCTCAGGTAAGGTGGTGCTAGGCCCAGGCATTCACTGCTGTCAGCCAGGTTCCCAGGCTGCTGCAAAGGTTGCACACCCAGGTGGGGGATGAACACAGTCCCGGGAGGCCTGCCTAAACTCACGGGCCACTGAGCTGAGAGGGCTGTGCCCACAGTCCGTCCCCTCCTTCCCAGGAACCCCAGCTTTATCCAGCCACATGTCCTCAGAGGAGAGCGGTGCTAGCATCAGCCTTCTGCCTGCCCTGTCCTTGGCTGCTTCAGACCCAGTGCAGAAGGGCAGCTCCCAGGCTGTACCAGCCATCTGTTCAGCCCCTGGCCCCCGGCCCCCCAGCTCCCCACTCCTGAGCTGCACCCCAAGTCTGTCACCCCTGGGCCATGTACCCAGTCCACATCAGGCCATTGTGACCAGGGCCCAGAAACCTAGCCTGGAGTTCAAGGAGCTAGGGTTGCCCCCCAAGAAATGGCAGCACTCTGCAAGGACAAAAACGAGCACAGGAGCCCTGGAGTCCAGCCCTGTTTGGGTGAGCATACATGGATAGTAAAATGGGGGAAGCCTTGGGTGGAGCTGGGAGTAGCGGTGGAGGGGTAGCCTTGGATGGGGTTAGGGGTCCTTACTGGCCCCTCTCCGGATACCACACCACCTTCAGGACCCTCCAAAGAGGCATCGTGATGGTTCTGCCTTCCAATATGAGTACGAGCCACCCTGCACCTCCCTCTGTGCCCAGGTCCAAGCTGTCAGGTGAGTGCCTAGGGCTGCCCCTACGCTTTCAGTCACCAGTCCCCATCCCCATCCCCGTTGACCTACAGCCATGGTTTTCTTCCCAGGCTCCCTCCCCAGCTTGTGGCCTGGGCCTTGCACTTTCTGATGGAACCACAGCCAGATTCTGAGCTAACCCAGGTGTGAGGGAGCATGGGGGAGGATGTATGCACACAGATCCATGCCTGGGATAGACAAACAGTGCTCCACACTCTGCTCCTTTGAGTTTTTTAATAAAATAATCTCATGCGGCAGGAAAAGGAGAGGGTCAGGGGTTGGGGCCGCCGCCTCTTTGGTCTGTGGCTGGGGAGGGTGGGTTTGGCTCAGGGCTGGAGGGCTCTGTAGGCAGTGGGGGCAGAGGTTGGGCTCCAGGGCCAGATCCTGCAAGGGGAGGAGGAAGGGAGAGGAGGGGTCAAGACTGGACCAAGCAGTCCTGCCCCCCCCTCCCCTCGCAGCTGGCCCCAGCCTCCGCTTACCGAGGCTTGGAGATGAAGGTGCCTCAAGCTTTGGTCTCCGCTTGAGGACAGGGGAGCGCTGCAGCCGCAGGGGCCGTTCTGAGAGACACAAAGACTTGGGGGCAGTTTTGCTAGGGGCTTGCTGCCTGTTCCCAAGCCTTCCCCTGCATCCTCCCACCCCTGGGCAGAGGTCACTCTTCTGGAGGTGGAGTCAGGGCTAGGAGGAAGGGTTTGGCAGCCCCTTGCTCCAGGCCTTTGGGCTCCTTGATTTCTCAACCCCTTCCCTCACTGGTGGCCCCCTCCAAGGACCAGAGCCACAAAGGGAGCCCTGGAGTCTACCCTCCCCCATCTCCTCCTGCACTCAAGCACACAGAGAGGTGTTCCCCCTCACCAACAGGGGCCTGGAGCTGGTCCTCATGCACAGACACTGCTCGTCGCCCTGCTGAGAGAGGCCTCGGCCTCAGCTGGCCATCTGGGGGAGGCCAGGATATCAGGGTATGGTCTGGACAGCTATCCCGACCCCAGCCCTTGCCTCCCTCCTGTCAGGGTCCCCAGCCCCATATTGGAGTGGGGCCTAGGGTGCCCGCTTACCTTCATTCCTGGGGCCCAAGCAAGGGTCCTCAGGGAGGCCCAGGCTGTCTGGGGAGGGGCTGGCTCTTCGTGGGCTGGGACAAGGGGAGGGGGGGCCGGGACCGTCCTGTTGGCCCCAACCACGGCCCCTAAGCTCTGCATTCAGCTGCTGCCCCAGTGTCTTCCAGCTGGTAGACTCAGGCCCTTGACCCTCCGGACCAGGTCTGCACGAGGGGTCTGCAGGGAGAATGGTATGAGCCTAACCAGTGGTCTGACAACCACCCCCCCTACCGTTGCATGTCCCCCAACACAGTCCGTGGCCCTTACCAGCAGACACGGAGTGGGTGCGGGACTTGATCGAGATGGGAGGGGCCTCTGCGGAACTGTCCATAATGTCACCTGCAACGCAGGGCTGGGGGTTCAGGCACCAGCCCTTGGGAGTGAGGGGAAGAAAAACCTGGCCTCTTCCCCTTGTCCCCCCACGAGAGCCAATGCCTTGGAGACTAGCTCCCTAAGGACAACTCCCTCACCAAAGCTGTACTGCCCTAGCACAGGGTCCCACTTACCATCCGAGCCAGCCTTCTTGATCTCTCCATCCTTGCTCTGTAGGAAACAGGGAAGTCAGGCTCAGTCTTGCCCTCACTCTAGCCTTGTTCTTTCTTCATTCTTGTAACTACCAGTAAATGCCCACCAGGAGATGCTGGGATGGGTGAAGAGGAAACTGATGTAACCCAGGGGTGGTGATGAGAGGCTGGAAGCAGCGCCCAACAGAGGAATGTGTGACAAGGCCCTGAGATGCACCGGGTGGAGCACAGCAAGATGAAAGCAGTGACCAGGGCTGAGGCCTTGGGGCGGGGTTAGGAGGCAGGGCAGTGTCTTGAGAGGAAGTCCCTGGAGGATTTGCTGTTTCAAATGCAGGTGACAAGGTCAGGGTTCTGTTCGATCTACAGCGGAAGGACCGTCCCAGCTCCAAGGAGGAGGTAGCAGGGGCCAGGGCAGAAGCCAGGAAGGAAGGAAGGCTGAAGCTGAGGACTATTTTGAGGAGGAGGAGGTAGAACTGATAGAGCTGTCTGTGTGTCATGAGTCTCCTTCTGGTCACATATGTCACCCACAGACTGCCACATGTCACCTGCCCCCTCACTGTGCACTTGTGGCCCTCCCTACTTACTTGCTTCCTCTTGCCTTCGGTACTCCCGCTGCCTCTGCTCACGCCGATCCTCTGCAGCATCACTTGGACCCGCTGTTCGAAGGATGGGGCCAGCTCTGTGTCTCCCCGCTCCAGGGGCCGGCGCTGCGGACCGAGAAGCCCAAATGGGGAGAGAGCCCACTGCCTCAGGCCTTGCAGAGCCCTCGCCCCATGTCCCCAGGCCTACCTTGTCAGGTCTGGCACCCAGTGTTTCCTCCTCCTCCTCAGCCGGTAGTAGTATCATTGAATAGGCTTTGCTTTCCCGAGTGTAACGAGGCCGGCTTCTGCGGGCAGGGTCAGGGCTGCTGGTGCCCCCCTCAGCCCCACCAGGCTCCTCACCACGGCCGGGACGGGCTGGTGGCCGCAACAGGTCTCCGAGTGTGGTCTTCCGAGTGCGGGGAGCTGCCCCAGGGCTGGTCTCTAGATCAGGCCGTGGCCCCCGTGTTGAACGAGGCTTCTTGAAGGCAAAGAGGGTACCCAGCTTCTTTCGCAGTGTACGAGGAACAGGGGTGGCACTCCCCTCGTTGGCTGGGTCCTCTTCAGGGACCCAGCTGTGGGAACAGCCAGCAGTGAGTGGGAAGGCCCATGGAACAGCCCACCCTCTCCCACCCCCTACAACCGCCCCTTACTCACAGGCGATCCTGCTGGATCAGCCTTTTGGAGAAGAATTCCTCCACGCCCTCGTCCACGCGGGCACTGAGCCCATTCCCTTCCTGCGGCAGGGCTGGGGGCACCTGGGGGACACCATAGGGTCAAGGCTGAGCACAACCATGAATTGTTTCCACCCCTTGTCTAGTAGCCTGGCCTGGGCAACTCCAGGACGTGGGAGCTGGAGTGACCCTGAGGGGCTACTGCCAAACGTTCTTGTCCAACTGGTGGGCAGAGATACTGGTTTCACGTATCCCCTCACCAGTAGTTGGCCCTGGACATATACACCCAGCCCACACCTGTTCTTGTCCCGTGGACTATCTACACTCCCTGAACCAGCAGGCTAGAACCCACAGGCCCCCTGGGTCACACATTCCCATGTGCCACCCCCTCTGCTCCAAACAGTTCCCCGCAGTACCCTCCACCCCCACCCGGCCTGCTGGCAGCTCAGCGGCGCCTGCTGCTGCGTCAGACCCTCTGGGGGGCCTCAGGCTGACTCTGCCTTCTGCCCTGTATCCACTGCCCCCACCAGTACCCAGCACACACAGATCTCCCCACGTAAACACCCACTGGACCTGCAGTAGAGGCAGGACTTGTCCCCACAGCCTGAGGCCCAGCATCAGACTGAAAGTAACCCTGGGAGAGGGAGGATAAGATGGACACCCTCCCTCGCACATCCATCCATGCAGAGGGCCAACCCAAGATGCAGTCCTAAACTGAGATGTACCCCCAATGAAATCCACACACTCATGACCCTGCATGGGAACGGCCTGGGGAGAGGGTGGCCAGGAATAAACCAAGACACGGCAGTACGACCAGGTGGTCTCAGGCCCCTAAAATCCACCTCCCTAGCCGCCATCACTCCTGAGGAGCAGAAAAGCCACCCGTGACCCCCAATTTCACGAGCTCTAGAGTGGGGGAAGGGCGCTCACCTGGGGGCCCCCCGGCGGTGGCCGGTGGTGGTGCTGGCGCCGTGGCCGCGGCCGGGCCCGGGTCGGATGGCGCAGGGGCTGTCCAGCGGGTGGCAGGTCCATGCGAGGCAGTGGGCCGGCCTGGAGTCCAGGGGTGGCGGGGCTCGGAGAGCCACTCGCAGAAGGCCCCGCCTGCGGTTCTGCATCTTCCCCCGGAGCCGCCAGCTCGGGCTCCGGTTCCTCAGCAGCACCTAAGGGGAGAGCACCAGAGGAGCACCGAGCAGCAAACCCGGGGAGGTGGTGGTGGCAGCGGAGCTAGGGCGGCGGGGGACCCGCCCAGGGCGCGGGGAGGGGCCCGGCTACGCCGCCCGCCCCCCGGCCCCTCCCCCCCCGCCGCTGTCCGTGGTGCTGAGCGCGGCCCCGAGCGGCGCGGCCCTGCGCTGCCGCCAAGCATGCGCATCCTGGGGTTAGAGAAAGGGGGAGGCGAATGGAGACAGTGTGCGGCTCCTGGTCTGCTCAGGTCCCGCTTCATGCTGACCATAGCAGACCCCAACCTGCGAACTGCACAGAGGGCCTGGGCTGGCTCAATCAAGGGTCAGGGAGTTCCTAGGACAAGACTAAATAAATGTGTCCACGTGTCCAGGTCCCCAGATCTAATGGAGAACTTTCAGCCCAACCTGGTTAACTCCCTTTCCCTCCAGGCCCTGACTTACTGTGAGTGGAGGGAACCTGGGGAAGACATTGGCTGGACTCAGGCCATTTCTGTGGAGGATTGTCATCCTAGTGGGGAGGGCAGAAACTCAGTCTGGGACACAGGCGAGCTGCCTCCCAGCCTTCCACACTTCATAATAAGATGGGAAGATCCAGAGTTCTAGGCCCAGAGTTCTGGGGCCACATACCTTCTGCTCCTCTTCATCCTCATTTTCCTTCACCTCCTCAGGGAAGAAAAGACCTTCCAATTCTCCAGGCCCAAGGGGGCTGGGCTCACCCCCATCCAGTGCTGGTATGGCAAGAGGCATTGCCACTGTTGCCTGCTGAGCCAGACTCTCCACCTACAATAATACCAGGCACCCCAAAGATGGGCAGTTGGGCCTCAGCCATAGTCCCATCAGTCCTAAAGGAACCCTGAAATACCCCTGGGCTATATGACCCCAAAAGACATTATAGAACCCCTGCAAGGCAGTGGCCAGGTCAGTGTGTGTGTGCGCGCGCACAATTCTCCCTCACCAGCCGATCCCGGGCTGCATTCAGCCCCTCCAGAGCCTGAGCCACAATGCTCTCTGCCAAAGTCCCTGTGACTGACAGCCGCATATCCCTGAGAGCAACAGAGAGCAAGGATTAATGGGCTATCTCTGCCCAGTCCCGTTCAGTCCAGTCCAGCCCAGGCCCATCCAGTCTACCTGAGCCTAGTGAAGGCATCTTGCAGCAGGTGCTCTGGGAGCAGCTCTGGGAGGCCCCTTGAGCCCACCAGGACCCCCTCTAGCTGCTCCCTCCACCTGGGTCCCTGTAGCATCTGTGGGCAGAGGCTCCTTGTTGTGTCCAGTGTGGCCTGAGTGAAGTCCTGGGCAAAGACCAGAGCATGGAGAGTGTGGCCTGAGGCTACAACCCCCACAGAACATTGATGCAAGGGATATCACAGTCAAACCTATGCAATAGGGGTCAAGCCTATATATATATATGGACATGGGGCTGGGGCAAGGGTACCATCTTACCTGAATATCCTTGCGGCAGACCTCGCCCACCTGTCCTAGGAGGCCCTCTAGCTTCTGCCGCAGCTGCCACTGATGACTTGGGGAGCTCCCAGCCTCATACAGAATTGGGAGAATCTGGAGGCCAAGGAAGAGGAGCTGCAAATTGACACCTAATTAAGAGGGGAAGGGTCCTTGCAGCAGCGGTGGGGAAGGGGTGCTCACACTGAGAGAGAAGTTGGCATTTTGGATGGCATCCTCCGCCTGGTGCACAGCAGCTTCACCCTGAGGCCCAGCCCCACAGCCCAGTAGCTCCACATGCTCCTGCACTGACTGACACAGTTCATTCACTTCCTGGGGAGTGGGGGAGGCGTGCATCAAGAATCAGTGCCATCCTAGCCCCCTCCAGCCTCCCAGACTCTGACTGCTTCCTTCCCAGAGTCTCCAACAGGGTGGGTGAGCTCCTGAAGCCAATACTTCAGGCCAGCCCCTCAGGAACCCTATCTGTTCAAGGAGGGCAAGCAGTGTCCCCTTTGGATCATTTTAGGGACTTTATATATCCTTCCTAAGTGTCCAGAATAGGAAGAAAGGAGCCGTTAGTCTTTTCTATGTTTTAGAAGCTCAGTCTGCTCACTAGCCACATAGAGGACAGAACTGAGGTGGGCAGAAATGGGAGTAAGGAGCCATGGACGAAGGACCTGGGAAGCAGGAGACATTTGGGGTGGGAGTGAGGAGCAGTGTGTTTGAGAGTTAGCAGGGATAGGACCAAGGAGGTCTGTAGGGGTTCTAATGTGGCCAGGAGAGACCTGGCCCAAACCTCTGTCCACAACACTTGGTGAGTGTGAGCACCGGTGAGAATGGGGTCTAGGGTAGAGAGAAGAGTCTGTGGGAGGTGATGACGTCACTTGAAGGTGTACAGAATGTGAAGCCCCTGCAGGGAGCAGTCAAGATGCCTCAGCTTTAAAGCCTGAGAACGAAGTGGGATTTGGGAAAGGATAGGTAGGAACATCTCATAAGGGCAAGGTAGTGGAGGAAGATGAAGCCAGAGAAAGGGTTGCTGGGTTGGGCCCCAGCAGAGGTCGGTGGAGAGGAGAGCCCTGCGAAAGGGAAGTCACAGATGGGGCTACAATCAGCTGGGGGTGGGGGGGAGAATTAAGGAAGGATTTTTAAATACCTCCCATCTTGAACAGGAGAGTCTACTTAAATGCTTTTAAAAGGCATCCAGGGGTGTTATTTGGGGGAGCTACCAAAAAGAGGGACTTGTCCTGGAGAGCATAATTCAGGCCCCCTAGCCCCAAGAAGGACGCTCAAACTCCTGGAGGATTCCAGGCGCAACAGCTCTTCCCATCCCCTATCTTCTGTACCGACTCAAGGTTGAGGGAGGGGACACCAACCTGCTCCGAGGGGTCTGAGACCAGACAAGGTGGCTGCGGACGGCCGGTGCGGTCAGAAGAGGCATGGTCCGCACGGTTATTCCTCAAAAGACAGGCTTGGATCTGGGCATAAGGGATATTGAGAAGCGGTAGGAGGCGGGGCCACGGCACAGAGCAGGGCAGGGGAGGAGACAGGAACCCAACCTGATGTACTGCACGTGCGGTCAGTTCCGGGCGGCTGCGATGGGCCTGGGCCACGTCGTTCAGTGGCAGAGGCATGGCCTTTAGGCTGCGGTTCTGCTCCAGGGCCTCTGCCACGTCCAGCAGGCCCAGAGCAGATGTGTGGTTCCGGTCCCAGACCACAGACCTGGGCCAGGCCTGGCTTCAGTCAAGGGCGCAGCTCCGCAAGGCTCCACCCAAACCCGCTGGCCTTGTCCATTCACCTCGCGCCCCAGTCCCCAGCATTTGCCCCTCCACATTCAGCCCCGCCCCTTAACCCAGTAAGCCTCCCCGCCACGCCCTCCTCCCCCTCTGACCCCGCCCACCGGAGTCTTGTGTTGACCCGAAGTGCCTTGGCCAGCATTTTGGCACCGGCGTCCCCCATGGCGTTGCCGCTGATATCCAGCGCCGTCAGGTTAGGATTGGTGCCGAGGGCCCGGAGCAGGACGCTAGTGGCCAGCTTCAGCCGCGACTCAGCTACGGACAGGGACTGCAGGGGCTGGAGTTAGAAGGAAAAAAAAAAAAAAGCGCCATTTGGGTTTGGAATCGGCGGTCAGCAAGGGGGGGCAGGTTACAGGGTCTGAGGGAACAGGAGTCACAGGGGTCCGTCCATTGCCTGACGATCCCGCATGGTCCCAAGAACTCACACAGTCGTCATCCTGCATGAGCTGGACAATCCGGTGCAGGACATCATCCAGGGTCTCCCTGTGGGACAGGGGACGCGGTTTGGAAGGACCTGGGTAGGTGGTGGGTGGTGGGGTGCTGTCTGGGAGGTCCGGGAGTGGGATGCGGGCTCACTTGCACCGGACGTTGAAGTTCCTTCCAAGTGCCACATGTCGTAGGGACCGACTCCTCCCGATGGCCAGCACCAGAGTCACCATGTCTGAGCCAAAGCCTAGGGGTGGCTCGGGTCACGCATCAGGAGAGGCTGAGGGGGTGGGGATGGGGTGGGAAGTGGGTGGGCAGTGGGATCGTGGGTTTCGGGGCGGCCTCACCATTATCCGCCAGATCCAGGGAGCTCACTGCGCCAGCGTCACACACTAAGTCCTGTATCACCTGAGCGCCGGCTGAGCGCAGCTGAAGGTGGAAGGCGCGGCACGCTCAGACCAACGGGCCACAGGTGCGGAGGCTCAGGCGCCCTGGGGCCCGCGCTCCCGCCTCGCAGCCCCACTGCCTGTGGGCCCACTGCCTGCTCACGTCCCGGGCCGGGCGCTCACCTCACAAGCGCTGAGGTCCAGGTGCAGGTCGCCCGTGTGCATGTTGAGCGCGAGGCCTTCCAAAAGGGCCCTGGGAGGGGATGTTACAGGGGGTGGCGGGAGCTGGGAAAGGGGCCCCAGGGCGCGAACGAATACCAAGAAGGAAGGGCCAGGATGCCGGGAGGTCCCGGGAGTGGGGGGGGAGCGATAGGAGCGGGGTGAAGCTCCGGGGGGCCCCGGCCGGGGTGGTGGCCGCACACGTAGCCGTGGGCAGCGACACTGACCTGAGCGCGTCGGGCGGCAGCTTGCAGCCCGCCAGGCCCAGGTGCCGAAGCGTCCCCGCGCGGCTGAGGAAGAGTTGCAGCGCGGCGGGCGCAGCGCGGGACTTCCTGGGGTGGGCGAGCGGGAGGAGTGGGCTTCCGGGCGCAGGGAGGCGGCTCCCCGCAGCCTCTCCCCCACCCCCGCCCGGACCCGCCCCCCTTACGTGCGGGAGAAGACGTTCCTCGAGGCGTCCAGGTGGCTAAGGCTGGTGCAGCAGCCGCGGGCCAGCGCTGCGAACAGCTGCGGGAGGAGGGTGTGGGCTACACCGACGGAGGACAGAGCACCCCCCCCCCCCGCCCCCGGTCTACCCTCCGGCCTCGGGCCCGGCCACCGGCCCTACAGATCATCCCCCCACCGACCACCCTCTCACAGTGTCCAGGGCGGTTTCGGTGCCCGCGAGATTCAGGAACGTCAGAACATTAGGACGGCTCAGGAAACTATAGAGGCCCTGATGAGAGGACAGGGGCGGGAGGGAGTCAGGGATCACCTCACCAAGAGCTCCCTGACATCCCACTGCCCCCAGTCATTGCCTCCAAAGACAACCACTCACCCCATTGTCCTCCGAGGCCCCCAGCGCCCCAGGGTTCCCGGAAAGGTCCAAGTGGGTCAGGGCGGTGTCAAAGGCCACATTGGAAGCCAGTGCCCGGCCCAGAGACCTCATTCCTGGTGGCGGAGGAGGAAGTGGCTCAGCAATCGGGCAGATCCACCCCCAAGCCGCCCCTGGCCTACCCCACCTACCTCGTGGCGTCAACCCTGTCTGCGAGAGGCTGAGTCTCCTTAGGGCTCCAGGACGATGCTCCAGGTGTCTGCTGAGAGCAGTCACGCCTAGGGAATGGGGGCAGCTGTGTGGCTCTCACCTCCTCCAGCACCAGCCCCCTGCGGTTCCCTAGGTTCAGCCATACCTCGGTCATCCAGCAGGTTCCCAGTGAGGCTAAGCTCCCGGAGGGCAGAGCCTGAGTGCCCTGCCAGTGCCTGGGCCAGTCGCCGGACAAAGTCTCTGGGGACCAGACCCCAGGCATGAGACTCCTGACCCTGGATTCCCATCTCCTCCCCAGGCCACAAGCCTCCTCATCCCAAGCTCCCAGACTCCTGTCCCCAAGCCCTACCCTGTCCCCCTTACCCTCTCAGGCCACAGTTCTCCAGCACTAGCTCCTCCAGGTGGGACGACTGACTCATCATGTGCAGAATCTGCTCTGAGACCTCAAGGCTCTGAGAACCAGAGTGGGGCTCAGTGAGTTGCACCCTGGCCCCCGCACCGTTGGCCCCTCCCTGTCCCTATGCGCTCACCAGCTTCATGTCCACGCAGGAGAGGCACTGGAACCACAGGTTGTAGGACAGGGCGGCCACACTCAAGGCCAGGTCCCTGGGTGGGAGAGGGGGCAGGGGGAGGGGCAGAGTTCAGGGCTCTCCATGGAGAGGCCGAGGCTCAGGAATGTGGGTCATGGGATGTCCCTCCCTTCCCACCCTTGGCAGGCCACAGACCGACTGCCCAGATGGCTGAAGTCGCATAGGCTGAAGTGGCGGCAGCCTTGGCGATGGTAGATGGTGTCCACATCCTGGATGGGAAGAAGATGTCTCCCACCGGGCTTGGGGTCACAAGGGGGAAGGGGACCCGATGCACACGGGGGGATCAGATGTCTCCAGAGCCCCCCCCAGGGAGGGCCCTACTCTCACCCACTGAATCTCCTCTCGGAAAGGGAAGCCATTGTAGTCACACAGAGCCTCATAGGTCTCCAAGAAGCCACCTGGGGGAGGTGCCAGGGGTATAATGGGGTGAGGAGGAGAGAGACAGAAGGTCAGGGAGGGAGGAAGATCAGATCCGAGCTGGGTGGTGGCTGTGCTTGGAGTGACTCTGTTCAGTTTGGGAGACCCCCAATTCAGGGGTCTGGGGCTGCAGGATGGGGGGGTAGGCTGGAAGTCCTGGGTGGCCTTTTCTTGGCCCTCACCACAGGGGCTGCTGGGTGCAGTGTCCTCGGAGGGGCTGCTTCTCTCCAGCCGAGCCAGCATGGAGGGGGATGTGGGCCTCCGGAATAGCTTCCTGGGGAGGGGCAGAAGGGAGAAAGGACAATGGACTTGTAGCCCCTGGGACGGGAGGCAACCCACTGGTGTCATCCAGAGCACTCCCGTGCTGCCCTCCTTTCCTGCCGGCCCCCGTAGTTGTTGGGCCTCACCCAAGGCTGGAGCGAGGGAAGACCTTCTTGATGGCTGCGGCGATGTGCTGGGCCAGCTGCTCCAGAGCAGCCACGCCAGGGAACTCCAGGACCAGCTCGGGCAGGGACTCTAGCTCAAAAGTCACCTGGGGTGGGACGGCGGCTGGGTTGGGCTCCGCGTGCGGGCGCAGGTGGAAGGGGAGGCGCAAACCAGGCTGCAGGCCACGGGCTGGGGCATTAGCTGTCTCACCTGCGGGGGCGTCTCCTGCAGCGCCATGGCCTGGACCTCCAGGTAGCTGAACGTGCAGTCCACCTGTGGAGAGCCGCAGTCAGCTGGAAGCCTGGCCCTAGCCCCGGGATCCCAGTCCCCTGTGCGGCTGGGAGCTCAGAGCCAGCCCTGCCCGCGGGGGAGCCCAGGGCTGTGCGAAGGGCAGAGCCCATGGGACAACCGTCACCCAGGAAGCTGCTGGAGGGCGGGGGGGGTGGTGGCAGCCAGCCCCTGGCACTCACCCTCAGGGGGAGGCAGGTGTGGAGCAGGTAGGCCCTCCATCGTAGCAATGCCTGGGGGGAGAGAGTGTCTGACGCCCTGCGCAGGCCAACAGGCTCTTTTTGCCTGGGCCCCAGAGGCCCTCCCAGGCTCTGCCCCCTGCCATACCAGGACATGACCTCGCTCAGCACCCTCCCGCTCTGGTAGCCAGGTTTTCAGCAGCAGCTCGGCCTCCTTGGGCCACAGGAACCTGGTGATCTCGCCTGTGGAACGGCAGCCTGCTGGGTGATTTGGTCCTCCCGCGGAGGGCAACGCATGCCCATGGTCTGTACCAGGCCTGTGGCCTGGGCTCATCTATGGGCCAGCAAGGAAGGAGTGGAGTGGGTGTGGGGGGCGCCAAGCTCTTCCGAGGAGCAGAGAGAACCGCTTGCAGATGCTCCCTGGACGCTGGGTGTGCTCCGGTTCTGGAGCCAAGTAGGCGGGAAGGGCCAGCGCTCACCTCTCAGCTCACACGATATGCCGTCGGGGGTCTGGGCCATGGGGCCGGGCCGGGCCGCCGGGTGGCCCCAGGAGCTCGGACGAGAAACAGTTGCGGGCGGGCGCGCACACAGGAAGCCTGGGGGCCCGGCCCACACTGCAGCCACCTGCTCCTCCTGCAGCGGAAGGTACGCGCTGCTTCCTGCCGGGCCGCCCCCAGCCCGGCTCCTCCCCGCCCCGGCCTCCGCGGGCCAGGAGACGTAGGAGGGGGGCAGAGTCCCAGCTGTCCGCCCGCCCTGTCGCGCAGGAGCTACTCTGGCAGGGCAGGCACGGGGTAGGACTTGGGTGGCAGGGACAGTCGCGCGTGTGGCGCGCGCCTCTTGCGGTTCCTAGCCCCCTACTTCCACCCCGCGCCGCAGTCCCTGCCGGGAGCACCAGGGGGCGCTGCCCGCTCGGGGATCCCTGCGGCCCACCCGCGTTCGTCCACTCCAAAACCCAGCTGGGGCGGTGGACTGGGGGCCCGGCCCGGAGGGGCGTCTATTCAGCAAGGAGAATCGGATCTCTCCTAGAACCTCTCCCAACACCCGGGGCCTAACCTGAAGGACCTAATCTGTTGCTCCTAACCTGGAGTCTGTGACCCCGTCAGAGATCCACCAACTTTTTTTTTTTAAAGTAATCTCTATGGGGACTCGAACTCCTGGGCCATGGGCGGGACATCAAGAGTCGCATGCTCTACCAACTGAGCCAGCCAGGCGTCCCGGAAATCCACCAGCTTTTGAAACGGCAGAAAAAAATGCCAGATGGGCTCAGGCACCCTTCTGTGCTGCGCAGGATCCTCAGCTCTCATCAGGCTCAGGCTGGACCAAGGCTGGAAGGTGGGAAGTACCCTCAGGGAGCAGCCTTGGGCTAAGGCCTAAACCTCAAGGGCCTTTGGGAGGGGTGAGCAAAGGCCAGTTACATGGGGATCCTCCGTGTCTGCATCCTCTCCCTTCCACGGACCTCACCTCTACTGGCTGGAAGGGGTCAGGAGGTCATGGGGTGGGGTCCTGCTAACTGGAAGCATGCTGCCCTGTAAAAGACCAGGGACCTAGAATCTGGAGGATTCACAGAAGAATTATTATTTTTTCTTCCACTACAATCCAATTAAACTGTCACTTATTAGGAACAGCCCTCTGCCCTGCCCATAGCTCAGCCCGGCAGAGGTGAAATAACCTTGAGAGTAGATGAGATGATGAGCAGGGTCCCTTGGTTTCCTTCCCATCTAGCTACCCCTCCTCACCTCAGGGCTTGGAGAGAAGTGGGAACATGCTCCAGTCACGTGATCATTCCCACCCCCCAACAAAATCTTATCTCTACCAAAGACTGAGACAAAGTGGCTGTAGAAACTGAACGGTAGCAGCTTGAGCAAAGCCTCCCCTCAAGCAAGAGGCCGACGATGTGAAAGCTGAGGACTGACGAGGGCGGACGGGAGGACTCAGCCAGAGGTGTTCCTGCAAACGGAGGCACCAGTCTTCTGATGTCTCCCAGTTTGAAAGAAGAGGTTGGGTTAAGATTTAGGACTCCTTCTAAGACCACATAGAACCCACAAGTTGCTTTTAGGGTGAGAACTCAGTAGGTCTCTCGCACTCAGCAGGCCGAGCGGTCAGTCTGTCCGTGGAAAACGCTGGTTCTAAAGGCCGACCGCCTGGACGTTCGTCCCGACTCCACCTCTTACCAGGTGTTCCACACTCAAGAAGTTGCTTAACCTTTCTGGGCTTCCAGTTCCCGTTTCGTAAGCTGGAGCTATGAACTTACCTCAGAGTGTTGCTCCGAGGCTACGAAATGCTGCCGAAGTGCTCACCGCAGGGCCTGGCACTCGCGGAAGGCGCACACACACCGGCCACGTCGGCCCGGCAACCCTGGGGCCCCACAGCGGACCAAGAGGAAGCGCACCTGGCCGGGGCTCTTCTGTTGAGGATTCGGAGGGGAAATACAAGAGGGAAGGACTGCCGGAGGAGACTCTGGAGGCGAGCAACGCGCCGGTGGCATCTGCCCCCGTCTGACGGGAGCAGACCAGACAGGCACGGAAACCAGGGCAGGGCTGGGGGGCTCGCCACGCACCTCCGAACTGCTGCTGGTCAGGGCGGCAGCGACCCAACGGCCACAACTCTATCAGAGACCCCGGGGACCCAGTGTTCCAGCTCCGAACACGCTGAGTGACTCAGCGCGAGGGGGAGAGGCCTCCAGCTCGGCCGTGTTCTAGACGGCAGGACCCTCCGTGGGCGCCCACCCTCCTGAGGCGGAAGCCCTGCCTGCGGCCGCAGCGCAGGAGGAGGGGCCGGGCCGCACCTCCCGGCGGCCACAGGTTCCCCGCAGACCGTTTAGAAGCCCAGACCCAGACCACCGGCAAGGAGGGCCCAGGTGAGCAAAGGGAGTATTTTACTCCAGTACCTGCTCCGGCCTAACAGTGGGGGAGAGCTGACAGGTCAGGAATTAGCCCGTCCACAGTTCTCAGGTGTGCAGTGAGAAATGGCTTCTGTACTTCCATGTTTATATATGTAAAATCTGTATTTTATACAGGTTTTATATATAATGGAGTCGCACAGGGTGCATCCTGGGCTATGCAATGGGGGATCCCTTCTAAGTTTCTACTCCATCAGAATAGGACTCCTCTTGCCCCCTCTCCATCCAAAACTATCTTTTAAACTTTCAAACAACTTGCATGTACACAAAGAGAGAGAAAAAGCTATGCTGAAGATAAAGATCTCACTGTTCTGCAGACATCTTCTATTATGAACACCAAAAAATTTAGAAAATCGTATGGCCACTGAAACACTATGGTAGGGGGTACTCTGCCCCCCCGTAGGGGCTGGCCCATTCCTGAGACAAAGACCCCACACTCTGACAGCCTCGGGTCGCTAACATTGGGCCCAAGGAGCTGCCTGCCAGGTTCTGAATCTTGAGGCCTCAGATACCCGTTTTCCTGGGAGATGTGACTACGTGGACAGTACTAGCAGCCAAAGGTCACACACACCTGACCTTCTGTTACTTCTCCCTGAAAACCACTAACTCAGAATTCTGGTTAAAAAGCCCCAGACTCGGGCGCCTGGGTGGCTCAGTTGGTTAAGCGACTGCCTTCAGCTCAGGTCATGATCCTGGAGTCCCGGGATCGAGTCCCACATCGGGCTCCCTGGTCAGCAGGGAGTCTGCTTCTCCCTCTGACCCTCCTCCCTCTCATGCTCTCTCTCATTCTCTCCCTCGCAAATAAATAAAATCTTAAAAAAAAAATTTTTTTTTAAATTAAAAAAAAAGCCCCAGAATCAGTGGCTGAAGCTTTTAACTAAAACGGGTTTACCAAAGCTATCTGCCCAGAAATGGGCAGCGGCAGCAAGAGGACGTTTCACTAACGCATCAGCTTCCTAGTCCAACTCCCTTTCCACGGTGCCTCCCGCGGCGCTAACAAGCTGGCTGTCTAGGAATCGCTCTCTGCAGCCTGGTGACTCTGTCTCCCCTCCCACATGACCTGCTCTAGGGCAGACTGGGCCCAGCTTCCGTTGTCCTGCACTTGGCAGAACCCAAGGTGCTGACCTCAGCCCTCACGGAGCAGAGGTCCAGAGGACAGAACTTCCCATGAGCCCCCTTCTCCTCTAACTTCTGTGGTCACCCCTCTGCTGCAGGGACCCACCCCTAAGGTGGATCACGGAGGCTGGCAGCTGTCCAACCACACCTTGCTCCTCACACACACCTCTGGGGAGTTAAAACCTGTGGCGGGGTTCACTCACTAACCCCACCATTTGCCAAGATCATCTCGGACGTGCTGGACAGGAAGTGGCCATCCCAAGAACAGAGTTCGCCTCTGAACGGCGACCAGGCCTGCAGCACCCGAGGCCATGCACGCGGACCTGTGGGGCCCCCAGCAGGCAGAGATCACACGTGACGGAGTGTCTGGAGCACTTGTTAATCCATTATGATTTATTAGCTGTACAGCAGTAGGTCCTCCTCCCCAGCTTTCAACCCCATTACATATTTTATTACAGGTCTCATGTTGGCGTCCTAAAATAATGAAAAATATCACACAGTACAGCTAAGTACAAAATGCATCAACCTAGAGTCTGATAGCTAACTGATGGCTCTTTTAAAAGCAATACACAGAAGAAAAAAGTGTTTGAAATCAGCAAGACTGAGGCTCTCTAAAAAACACATTTCAAACGTGTGACAGTTCATGTGCAAGAATCACTTTTTAGTTGGTTTTGTTTCACATTATTTTGTTTTGCAGATCCAAAGTTTAAATTACTGACCTAGTGAAATTTTCTGGCCCAGCTTTTAAGGGCTGCTGTGACCCACTCATAATCACCCTTCTGCTTGAACAGAGGAATTATAAAACACAAAATTCAGCTACAAACAGAGCAAAGAAAATGTAGATGGGAAATCATAACTGAAAGTTAATTGTACAAGGTTCAAATGCTGGCTCCACGGGCTGGAAATCGCGATCTTCCATGTGGGTGTCCGTCATTAGCGGGCAGCAGTCTCGGTGCCATTCTGCTACATGATTGTGATCCAATTCCTTGTCAACATTTACACACGACAGAGTCTGTGGTAACTTAATTTGCAAGTAATTAAAATGCTGGGTTTTCTTACACTGCACTTCTTTTCAACCTCTTAATTAATGGAAAAGATTAAAATGTAAAAAAAGTTATTTACAAGCCTGACCATACCAGAAACTCTGCCAAGAAAGCGGCAAAGCCTTCAGGACAGACACCGATCGCAGCATGCCGGACTACTGGCGTGCAGCTGGCTCCGAGCAAAGGGAGTCAGGGAGAAGCAGAAGCAAAAACCAGTTTAAAAGTGTAAGTCCTTCCCAAGTCTGCATTTACAATTAAAAACTCTCCTGGGAAGAAGACCTAGAACTCTGGGAAACCCGGTGGCCATTCTGGAGTGGTTTACCATAGCAAGAGAGAGGGTCCAATGTCTCTGTTTCCATCTAAGAAAACCAGTTAGGCATCAACACTGTCCTCAGCACTTCACAGTAAACCCTCAGGGACTCAGAACATTCCATGATTTGCTAACATCAAACAGCAAGTTCTAGTAAAATCACATTTTTCTAACATCATCCTTGAAGTTTTAGTTCTCAGTGTGTTTGGTAAAATGGTGTAAAATGATGCTTTTCCCAAAGCCAAAAGAAGAAAGAAGGGAGAAAAATTAAGATGCGGGCCGTTTAAACACAGCCCAGAGCAGTCCTGGCGATGAGCAAGGCCCCGCCATCACCGGTCCATCATGCTGAGGATCATCTCGGGCGTGAGGTCTCCGTTGGGGGCGTCTGTGGCTGCCGGCTGGGCCTCCTCTTCCTCCCCCTCCACGGGTTCCGCATCTGGCTCTTTTTTGACTTCAACTATAATGTTCTCAATTGCACCTGTATTCTGGTCTTCCACCTGGATGATGGCTGTTGCTGGCAAGAAAGAGCATGAACAAAACAAATGCTCCATTAAAGCCCCTGAGGATTGCAAGGGTCCCGTCAGACTCGACACTAAATGGATGTCAGCAATGCAGGAAAGCCTTATTAGCAAGGACACAGAAAAAGTCATAAAAAAAAAAAAAAAAAGACTTAATGACCTAAAATATGGCCATTCATAAAGCCCCAATACTCTCTGGCTATCAAAGAACAAAATGCTGACATTCATGTTCATATGCCTCCCAAATTCCATACTAAAAGCCTTAGTTTTCCTTTACATCATAAAGTTGAGCTTTGCACTAGTACGAGATAGGCAAAAGCTGCAGACAGCACATGACTAAGAATACCTCCCAATGCGTGTGATGCAGGGTCGAGTTGGAGGTGAACCACCTACAGCAAGAACATCCATTTCTGACCCTGAAGTCTCCCACACCCAGGGCCCTCCACCAGTGTTTTCACTGAAGTATGTGTAGGCAAAATGGTTCCCAGGGTCTACAGTCACACCCCCCACAAACAGACATTTACACATGGGCTCAGGGAGTACATTAAAAAAAAAAAAAATCTTCCGTTTGTTAAAGAAAAAACCCTGCCTGCCAGCTTTCAGGATATCCACAACAACAGAGAGCAGAACAGAGACTCGAGTCCCCCAGAGCCTGCTGTCACAAGGGCCATGCCCACTGCCACTTGTGGTGTGAGGCAGAGGGTGAACACCTCTGCTGTGTCCGCTCCTACAGCACAAGGCCAACCCTGAATCCACAGGCCTGGATTTCTTAGGAGGAACACTCAGCACAGAAATTGCTTTATCCTTCATCCCTTACACTTTGGCTCTTTCACATTCATTACCATATCAATGCTGCCAGCTGACTGGGATGTTGGTTGTTCTGCAGAACCCTCCCACAAAGTCCCCATCTTGTCCAACATGCGAACCTTCTACTTAGGCCTTCTCCCTGAAGTGCAACGGGCTTCTCGGGTCTTCCTCATGTGTTTCCCAGTAAAAACTAAATAATCGATTCCTGACAGTTTGTTCCTGGTGTGACCTTAACTTGTTCTCATCATCCCCCAAAACAAGGACCCATCTGGCTTCTGCCCACGCTGGGAGCAGCCGCCAGCCTCCAGCCTACTAGGTGGAGACAAGGAACTTACGCTGGGTCTGTTTGGGCTGGTTGGTTCTGCCAGGAGGGCGTCCTCTCCGCTTCTTGGCAGGGGGTGGGGCTGGGGTCACAGGCTGAGGCTCTGGCTCGGGTTCAATTTCCACAGCAGGTTCCTCCTCATCCTCATTGTCATCCAGGTCTGGCTCAGCATTTTCTTCTCATGAAATCAGGAGTAACATGCGGCGGGGGGACGGACAGGGAGAAGTACAGCAGAAGAAAAATGACACACACACAAAATCACATATTCTGTTAAGTCTAGTTACATATTTATTTTCATCAACAGAAGTCCATTTAAAAATGCTTTTGTTAGAATTAATACACAAATCAACTCGAAGACTACTAGTCCTACTTTATGTGGGCTGGATATTACTTTTTTCTTTTAGCTTTAGATATCAGAATATTAAGTTTCAAAAAAATTTTTTTTAAAGATTTTATTTGACAGAAAGAGAGCGAGAGCAGGAACACAAGCAGAGGGAGTGGGAGAGGGAGAGCAGGCTTCCACCAAGCAGGGAGCCCGATGTGGGCCGAAGGCAGATGCTTAACGACTGAACCACCCAGGCGCCCCAAGTTTCAAATTCTTAAGAGGCAATTCCATCATATGCCAGATATGTAACAATACCACAGTGTTTAAGTTGAAAACATATATTCCCTCTATCTGTTATGCAAGGATAAAGCAGGGTACTGAGCCTGAGACAGACCCTCGAAGATGTGCTCCTGCCAGTCTCTGAGTAGGCAGACGATGTGTGTGTGTGTGTGTGTGTACGTGCACGTGCGCATGCATGCACAACAAATTCCTATGGCATTGTGAGGTCCTATTACTAGGATAAGCAGCAAGAGTTCTTCTAGGACTATGATTGATGTTTTTTAAAAAAAAGATTTATTTATTTATTTAGAGAGACACACACACGGGGCGGGGTGGGGGGAAGCAGAGGGAGAGGGAGACAGAATCCTCAAGCAGACTCTCTGCTGAGCATGGAGCCTGACATGGGGCCCAATCCCACAACCCTGAGATCATGACCTGAGCCAAAATCGAGAGTTGGCCACTCAACCTACTGAGCCACCCAGGCCCCCCTGATGCTTTAAGGCCAAGTTTTTTAACTTAATTCTCAGCTATGCTGGAATCAATGGGTCATTCTTAACTCCCTAATTTTCTCCCTGATGCCATCATCAAGAGGGGACTACTGTATAAAGAATACTGACAAGGAGCTCTGAATCCCTTACTAGGTGTGTGACTTGGGACAATGACCACAGTGAACCTCAGTTTCCTTATATAATCTCTAAAACACCCCCAACCTACTTACTAGTGATTTGAGGATCAAAAGGATTGAACTGTAACGCATGTAATCACACTCTGCAACTTGGGGACTCCCCTACACAGACACACTTCTTGTTTGCACCATGCGTCACAGTTTTTAACATTCTCCATTATTCCATTTTGGCTTCATTACTTCATTTAGTAAGAGGTGCTACCCTCATTTTATAGAAAAAGTGAGAAGCTAAGTGATTTGGAAGGCATGGCTAAATTATAGCAGGCAGAACTCAACCTCCAGCCTCCACCTGGGGCTGTTCTGCTGCCCACCCCTGGCCACGGTTCCGGGGCTCCTGCTCCCCCACTCCTTGCCACGCATGGCACGCGAAGTACCCTCCCTGCTCGCTTCTGCCTCTGAGGAGTACAGGTTATGCTGTCTTTCTCTAGGACCAGACATTTACATTTAGAAATCTAGGAGTAAAGGCCTCATCTTTAGGACAAAATGCCTTGTTTGTCAAATCCTAAGTGAAAATGTGGGGAACACACTGGTATGTGGCAGTGTGTCAAGAACAAGATGAGATACTTCCCTGTTGAACTTATTCAAGCCCCCTACTGCCTAAGTTGGCCCAATGCCTAGAAAACCGAACAAATTCAGTCAGAATTGGGGGAAAAAAGCACACAAAGAAGGTTAATAGGGTCAAAGGCTTATTGGCTTGGAGAGATTTTGGCAAAAAGCCTCGAAAATAGCAGTAGATTCTGCTGGTTAATCTCTGCAAGTGGCCAACAGGCAGAACTTCTGGGAGAGGACAAATGTGACTGTGTGGTCTTGGTCAGCAATGGGATGGAAAGCCCAGACTTTCTGGGGGGATAAAAAGACACTCGGTACAAGGCCCAGAACCAAACTGTGCTCTACAAGCCAGCAATGCATAAGACAAAAGAAGGAGCTGCAGCATCTATTAGCAACCATCAGTAAAGTCTTCTGCTGAAAGATGCTCTGGTGATGCATAATTAGGGAATGAAGCCTCTCTTACTGGGAGATGAACCACAGAAGTGACCAAGTGGTACCATAAGCAAGAAGGCTAAGTAAGGGCCAACATCTGTGGCAGTAGGAGGCTCTGCAACTAGAAGCACCTACAGAGATCCTCCAGCTCAAGGTTACCTGTGGATCTCTGGTGGCACTTGGGGCCTGTGATTTTTTTTTTTTTTTTTATTTGACAGAGACAGACACAGCGAGAGAGGGAACACAAGTGAGGGAGAGGGAGAAGCAGGTTTCCCACTGAGCAGGGAGCCCGATGTGGGGCTCGATCCCAGGACCCTGGGATCATGACACCAGCCGAAGGCAGACGCTCAATGACTAAGCCACCCAGGCACCCCTGTGATTTTTTTTTTTTAAATTTATTTTAGAGCGAAAGCGAGCAAGCAAGAGAGACCACATGCGAGCGGGGTGAGGGACAGAGGGAGAGGGAGAGAATCCCAAGCAGAATCCCCGCTGAGCATGGAGCCTGATCTCAGAACACTGAGATCACGACCTGAGCTGAAACCAAGAGTTGGACACTCAACTGACTGAATCACCCAGGTGCCCCCACTCATTAATTTCTTAGTGAAAGGGTCCCACAAAGATTCTCAGTAGAGAATGGTATGTATTTTTTTTTTTTAAGATTATTTATTTGAGAGAGAGAGACAGTGAGTGTGCGAGGAGGAAGGAGAGGCAGGAGAAGAGGGAGAAGCAGGCTCCCCGCTGAGCAGGAAGCCCGACGTGGGGCTCATTCCCAGGACCCTGAGATCATGACCTGAGCCAAAGGCAGATGCCCAACCAACTGAGCTACCCAGGCGCCCCAGGAGAGAACAGTGTGCTTTTAAGTAAACCGACATTTTAAAGGAGGCATGTTTACTGAAAACCCAGTGATGAAGAGAATGCTTAAATTAGATTTTCTAAAAAAGGCAGCAAAAAATAAACTACTCTTATGCTTACTGGATGAATATTCTCCCAGAAAAAGTAAAAGTTCTAAACAGAAAAGGTTTTATTAAAATAAACAAAATAGGGGCGCCTGGGTGGCTCAGTTGGTTAAGCGACTGCCTTCGGCTCAGGTCATGATCCTGGAGTCCCTGGATCGAGTCCCGCATCGGGCTCCCTGCTCGGCAGGGAGTCTGCTTCTCCCTCTGCCCCTCCCCCCTCTCATGTACTTGCTCTCTCTCATTCTCTCTCTCTCAAATAAATAAATAAAATCTTTAAAAAAAAAAAAAAATAAAATAAAATAAACAAAATACACAAAAACTAAAAGGGACCTTGTTACAGATCTAAATATAAAAAAACCTAGTGCTTTCATGAGCAAGTTTTAGATAAAATCAATGGAGAGACTGAAGTTTTCAAGTATTTTCAATCTTCAAAAAATTTTAATCCCTCCCCATTATTACTAACAAGCAATGCAAGACAAAATGAGGAGCCTTAGAAACACGTAAGGCACCATCTATAATTTCTCCAGTCTGATGGTGCTTCTGGGGAAGTGTATTCCCCAAAACAAAACCCCTCTACATATATCTTTTACCATAAAAAGCTTAAATCTTTAGTCACAGATGTGCCTTCTTAACTACTTGGCCAGTGGCCCAAGCATCCACATTACAGAGCCTAAAACCATGAGACGAGTGTGTACCATCCAATGTGACTCTCCGTTATTGACGCTCTTGTTCTCCCTCCCTCTTCATGAGTCTAGCACCTCAAAGCATACCTTCTGCCTGGATTTCATGACTAAAGTAAAAAACACCCCCAACAGCATCAATGGTAGGAAAATAGGCAAAGTGTTACATTATAAAACGGAGAGATTAAGGTAGGAAGAGAAAGGCTGACCTTCATGGATTTGATCAACACATCTCAAGGCTAGGCTGACACAGGCAGTCAAACCAGAAGTTGGTCAAGATGCTTAAGAAACCTTCTTCATATCCATTAGATTCATTGCTCAAATCTAGACCAGATTCCTAAATGTAAAAGTTACGAACATAGAAAAGAAACTCTGCTGGCCTTAGAATATCACTAATCTGAGGAAACTGAGTCGAGATACTAATTTTGCTTTGGCTTTAACTGAACATGTAATATATAAGGTATTATCAAGCAATGGAATACCAGGAGAAAAAAACACACAAATAAACAAAAAACACGAACTTTCCCCAGAAACTAGCTGCTGCTGTAAATACATAACATACATTAGAGAGACTAGAGGCTATAAAGGAAGTAAGAGTGATTGGCCTATCCCAGTACATCCATACATCAATGGATTGGCAACTGGGCACCAAAATCTACCACATGTAACTAAATCAAGAAATAAGTTACTCACCACTGTCAGAGGAGTCTTCTTTTTTGGAACGCATCTTTCTTTTTCTGCCACGTTTACTCTTCTTTGTTTCCCCTCCATTTTCCCCTTCTACGCCATCTGGACCAGCACAATTGTCAGCATGTCTTGCCATGGTATTCTAACGGAAGAAACAAAATCTTCGTTCATGTTACTAAAAAAACTGGTATCAGAAATTAGAAGTTCACTTACTTTAGTTTAATAAAAATTTCGGGTACTCATATCTAGTCTGAAATGTTCTAGTATGTGTTAATAAGCACATCCTGAACATGCTCTCCTCATTCAAGGGAAATGGTCTCCATCTGGAAGAGGGAGAGAGAAGGAAGGGGGGGGGGGGGGGGAGGGAGAGAGAGAGAGAAAGGGAGGGAGAGAGGGAGGGAGGGAGGGAGGGAGGGAGGAAAGACAGTCCCTCAGAAGAGGAGGGGCTAGGTCCTCTCAGCAGCCTGCAGGCCAGAGGAACACAGGAGGATCAGACCAACCCCCTGTCCTGTGCAGACCTGACTAACATGGCCCCAAAGGAAGATCCAAGAAAGACCTATTTCAGATACTGAGTCCCCCCCCTTCAGCAGGAGGGTTCACACATGTACAGAAAACCTGAGGTGGTGATGAGTGGCCCTTTCCAAATGATAAGGCATCTCTGTGCTTATAACCTCAGTGGAAAAAACTGCCCTGCTTTGCAGTGGAAGATCAAGAACATGATATTAAGAACCATGATAAGGGAAGTAAAGTTCTGACTCTCACCCGGCGTGTAAAGGTTTTCCCACACTTAGAACAGACAAAGGCCGCAGGGACAAAGTTGGGGTCATGATAGCGTTTGAAGTGCATGTCGAGGAGCTGTTTCTGGCGGAAGGTCTTGTCGCAGTGGCTGCAGGCGTAAGGCTTCTCCCCAGTGTGGGTGCGCTTGTGCATGATCATGTGCCTCTCCTGAAAGACAGCAGGTGGGGGAAAAGGCCTCAGAGCCCGTCACAGGGTTGCTACCCCAGCCACCATCTGCACACATGGTCAAGAGGCCTTTCCCTCCAGAAGGGTCTAGGCTCAAAACTGCTTGTCCAGAGGATAAAGTTATCTTTACAGGGCTGCAAAACTGCTGCCTTAAATCCCAGTGCGGATATGCTCCCTGGCTGGGCCGCCTGTCTAGATCACCCCTAAGCCCCAGGACCATATTCTTCTCTTCTCTCAGGTCCTGGACTTAATTCTCCCAGTTTTGATAAAGCAGCCAGTAGTTCGCCTGAGGGGGAGGTAAGCTATGACTGAATAAAAACATCAGCTGGAGACTGAGGTGATAACATCGAGGAGTGAGACCTCTGGTGATATTCCTCATAAGTCAGTTTGAAAATACCATCCTTAAAAACAGTTACTATATAAGGAATCTAAAAACCCTCTGATAAAACCTGACACTGATGGGGAATGGGGAATCAACTGCTTTCTAACTATGAAGGTCTCTACCTGTCTGCAAGCGTAATCACACTGGTCACACTTAAAGCGCTTCTCATTCTTGTGTGACTTCTGATGCTGGATGAGGGCATAGCGCTCATGAAACACAGCATCGCAGTATCGACATTTCTTGCCTTGCTCAATGTAGGAATGCTGCTTTCGCAAGTGGACACCTGAAAGCAAAACACAAATCCCAGTCTAACTTGTGAAAACAAACAGGCATTTCATTAAGTTAATAATACGTTCTTCTCTGCTTCTTAAAATATTTACTCTGGCTGCTGTCCTGAAAGTGAATTAAAAGGCAAAAAGACAAGAGAAGTGGAAAGACTAGTTAAGATATGGAAACAGGACAGGTGAGAGAAGATGGTGGCTTGGAAGGAGTGGGGAGAACTGATGAGAGACCCAGAAAGTAGCATCAACAGGACTTATTCACTGAATACAGAACAAGAAAGAAGGTGGGTGTCAATAGACGACCTCCAGGTTCCTGGCTTTGAAAACCGGGTAGGCGGATGGGGCCATTTGCTGAGACAAGGAACAGTGGAAAAGGGCTAAAGCCCTTTGTTTGTTTTGGGGAAAGGGGGCAGGGGGGTTTTAGACCTTCAGTTTTGAACCTGTTAAATGTGAAATGCCAGTGATATCAAACTAGGGATGGCAAAGGCTAAATAAGCCTAGCTCAAAGGAAGGATTTAGAGTAAGAACTGGAGTTGTTGGGATTTGAATTAGCTCACGGGAGTTCAAGAAATCACTACGGCAAAAAGAAAAAGAAGAGTACAGGTCACACTTTAAGAAAGCTAACAGGTAAGGCCAGTGGAAGGAAAAACGGTTAAAACAAGAGAAGGCTGAGAAAGAATAGAGAAGAAAGCCAACAGGCTATCGTGCCACGGAAACCAAGGGAAGAAAGTGTTTTAAGGAGGATGGCACAGTCCACTATGAAGAATATTCTTAAGAGATCAAGAAAGATGGTAAGTGGAATGTTCCCCACATTAAGCAATGTGGTGTTTAGTGATCTTAGGAAGAGTCACTTTACAGAATGGGGTGTAAGCTAAGATGGGAGGGCAATGAGAAACAGGAAGGAAGACTGTGAGGGATAGAACTCTTTATGAGGATTGGCAGGGAAGGAGATATAAGAGTCAAACTTAAACACCTAAGTAACATAAAAAATAGTAATAAATAAAAAATGAGCCAAAGATGAGTAAGTCCTAGAGACCTACTGTACAGCGTAATTCCCACAGTTTATTTATTTTTAAAAATTTTATTTTTAAGTAATCCCTACACCCAATGTGGAGCTTGAACTCACAACCCTGAGATCAAGCGTCGCATGCTCTATGGACTGAGCCAGTCAGGTGCCCCTAATTCCCATAGTTTATTTATTTCTTAAAAGATTTTATTTATTTGAAAGAGAGCACAAGCAGGGAGAGCGGCAGGCAGAGAGAAGCAGGCTCCCAGCTGAGCAAGGAGCCTGATGCAGGACTCGATCCCAGGACCCTGGGATCACGACCTGAGCTGAAGTCAGACACTTAACTGAATGAGCCACCCAGGTGTCCCATTCCCCTAGTTTGTAATATTGTACAAAAATTTCCAAGTTTCCAAATTATGTTTTAACAGCAAAAATTAGAAACTTAAAAAAAAGTCAAACCTAGACAGGGAAGACTTTCTTTTTTAAGATAGGAGAAATGTAAGCATGTTTAAGAGTTGAGGGGAAAGATCTAGGAAAGAAAGTGTGAAGATGAAGGTAAGGAGGCAGTACATGAGGGTATAAAAGCTGCAGAGAAGACAAGACAGGACTGAGGCAAAAGCAAAGGGACAGGCCACAAATACGAAGAGTGATGCCAACTCTCTTGCAGCAAATGGGCAAAGAAAAGATGAATGCAGATAGGTTTGTAGGTTTGAGAACAGAAATTTGGGAGTTTCAATCTGTTGCCTTTACTTTTCTTATGAAGTAGGAAAAGAGGTCACTTACTGAGACCATGGAGGTGGAGGGAAAAGGGGAGGAAAGATCAGAGGTTTAAAAAAAGTGCAAATGATTCACCCAACTCTGACTCGTTTCATGGTGCCTTCCACATAGCAGGCAACTAAACATTTGTGGAATGAATGAATGATTGAACTCATTGAGGAAAACAGGAGCACACCTGACAAGGACAAATAGGTGGACTGCCCAGAAACAATGAAAGCTCAGCTGCATCTGGGATCATGAATTTATGGTGCTACCAACCTGCTTCACTCATACCACATCAGACTTAAAGAAGACCAATTCTGGGGAGCAGAAATGAGGGAAGGCTTTTCTTTTTTACTCTCTACACATGTTCACTATATGAAAGCCTTTCATACATACATATATTATTTCAAAAAATTTTTTTTAAGATTTATTTGACAGAAACAGTGAGAGAGGGAACACAAGCAGAGGGAGCGGGAGAGGGAGAAACAGGCTCCCCACTGAGCAGGAAGCCTAACGCAGAGCTCGATCTCAGGATCCCGGCATCATGACCTGAGCCGAAGGCAGACGCTTAACGAATGAACCACCCAGGTGCCCCCAAATAATTTTTAAAAGGCCTCAACTTCCCCTTCTGGTCCTGTGATAAGAGACCTAACAGTGAAAGACTTTCTTTCATGTGTTCTTAATACTTATAACAACTGTGTAAGGTAGTTATTTTTCCTAAAAATCAGTTGGGGAAAAAAAAAACAACAAAAAGAGGCTTAGAGGAATATTTGGAGGTGAATCTTGACTCTAGTAGGTCAAGTCTCCAAAGCCCACGCTCTCCTGTGTCACAAAGTGATAAATTTTATTTATAGCATATTAGTGTGAAATCAGGCCTGCTTTAAAGAGGGAACTTCTTTGGGATTGGTTTTGGGAGATAACTATTATCTGACAGCTCCTAAGCAATTAAGTTCCTTATTATGTAGGGCCTAAAGGGTATCATACAGGTATAGAACACCCAAAATATATACTTGCATCATAAAAGTGAATAATTTTAAAAATTTAAATAATCCAAACAGTGGCCTAATAGCTCACACACACTATCATGAGGTATTATCAATTTAGATTTTAGGTTTCTGTATTATAAGAACAGTAAAATTCATTTATCAGAGGACAGTGCCTCTTAAATCTTTCTAACAAAATCCTCTTAACATGTTAGGATGAACAAGTAACCCACAGATCTTATGTGGAGCCCAAAGCCCTCTGCTTCAAACTCATGGTTTCATCTTCAAAATGTGTATTAGATGTTAAAATAAATAAATACATACACTTATACCTTAAAAAAACGTATGCTAGCCTGCATTTTGTCCAATATGGTCGTATTAATATAACAATAAAATCTTTTTTAAGATTTTATTTATTTGACAGAGAGAGAGCGCGCGCACAAACGGGGAGCAGCAGGCAGAGAGAGAGAGGGAGAAGCAGGCTCCCCACTGAGCAGGGAGCCCGACACGGGGCTCGATCCCAGGATTCCGGGATCATGATCTGAGCCAAAGGCAGCTGCTTAACCGACTGAGCCATCCAGGCGCCCCAATATAACAATGTTTTAAGACACCAGCTAAATTGCCTAACTTTACTCAGCTAAAATACATATGCCTTGGTGACTTCATATGGTTGCTATGAATATCAAATGGATTAAAAAGTTAAAGTAATAAAAGATGTTTTGTAAAGTACAACAATTTACCTATATATAAAATTGTTTATACTAATAATATTCAAGGGAAAAAACAATAATATTCAAGGAGCAATACATTTTGGATAGAGATCAGACAGGGGCAGTATTTTTATCTCTTTTAAATAGGAAAAACAAAGGGAGACACATCCAGGTGACCATACCTTTATGGGCCCAACTACAATTTCTACTGATAAATTCTGCCTCTGTATAAGCTATAGTTTAATTATGCACAGAAATATAGTTATCATCCAACCAATAACGTCTAATTATTTAGAGAAAGTACTTATGCTCTGAGAAAAACTGAAATGGACAGTCCTTAGTTTGAATCATACTATGTCACTTCCCTATTTGGAGATTTGAACATTACCAGTGAGGACTACTAATTAAAGGTTTACTATTTCCTCTCATTACAGCTCCTGTTAATTTATAAATGAGCTATATTCAGGAAAGAATCTTGTGGCCTGACTGCAATGAGAGAAAGAAGATAAAAACAGATGCTAAGCAATGGCTGTTATTAAGTGGTAGGCCATTCACCTATACAAAACTTACATAATTTAGAAAAGGAAGTTATTTATGATCCTCCTACTTTCACACATCCTCAAAAATATTTTTTCATTTGCCACTAGCTAATTTACTTACCCAAATCACTTTTTCGGGCTATGACAGTGTCACAGTGGGGACAGTGAAATTTGGCCACATTTTCTGTGTGCTTCTGTAAAATGTGCATCTTCATGGTACCACTTTGGGTAAACCGAGCATGACAAATATAACATTCATAAGGTTTTTCCCCTTAAAAGGAAATACAGAACGAACAAATTAGATGAAATGAGCACCATCATTTAACTGGAGGGTAATTCAGGTGGTAATTCAGCTGCAGTCAGGTAGCAGAAAAGCTAAGCTACAGAGAATCCTCAGGTGTTACCCAGCGAGCCCAAGCCTCAGGCCTGCTGCATGGCTCACACCCGTTCTTAAGAGATGGCACTCAAGTCCTGAACTGCTGGCTGTCAGCTCCACCACAGACTCACTCCCGAGAGCGAGCGAGCGAACAATTCCTACAAGGCCTGCCTTTGGGGGACAGGAGATAGACAATAGAAGGACCTCCAAGTTCTTTTTCTTTTTATCTTTACACCCAACATGCGGCTCGAACTCAAGACCCCGAAATCAAGAGTCACACACTCTACCGACTGAGCCAGGCAGGCGCCCCTACAAATTTTTCTTTTTTAGGAAAACACAGTATGGGGAAAACTGAATGAGCGGGTTAGGTAATCTACTCAGACTTCTAATAGTGAAACTTTCCATTCTCCAATGTATATTCAGAACAATGAATTCAGATGATATGCCAGAGAAGCATTTGTCAATTCCATTACTTTTATGCCAGCTCCCATTCTGGTAAGCAACAGGGGTGTGAGGTGGTTTACAGGGTCCCATGGGATCCACTGAAAAGCAGCTCATTAATACAACAAGGAGGGAAGATGTCCTACCTGAATGAGTTCTCATGTGCCTTTTCAGCTTGTATGTGTCCCTGCTGGCGTAACTGCACAAGCTGCACTGGAACGGACGCTCCCCAGTATGAGAGCGAATGTGACGTTTTAATTTGCTGACCTGAAACATGAAAGCACAATGACTGTAATGTGAATGCTGTGGGTTAGGCACAAAAGCTTAGCTTTTGGGCACTGAAGTTCAGAATACAGAAAAAGTCTAAAATACACTATTTCTTCCTCCTTATTTGTAATTTTTGTTTCTCAAATCCTTATAATCCAAAGACAGTAAATAAATGGACAGGGCATAGATGACTCAAGATGGGTTATTAATAACTACTTAAGCTGGGTGACAGATTCACGGGGGTGTATTATCCTATTTTGTCTATTTCTATATATGTTTTCTGCTTTTGTATATTCCGTAACAGTTGAAGTAATCATGCTTATCTATAGGTCCATTTCCTTCCAGATATATAGGTATCAGATGTTTTTTTGTTGTTCAGTTTAACCCTAAATAATTTTATTGCTATTAGAATGTGAACTATTTCCTGCTATCTACCGTATAAAGTTAAGTTACTGGCTTCTGTATATTTGTCTTATATCTGGCCACCCAAATGGACTTTTTTTTTTTTTTTTAAGATTTTATTCATCCATTTCAGATAGACAGAGTCAGCGAGAGAGGGAACACAAGCAGGGGGATTGGGAGAGGGAGAAGCAGGCTTCCCGCAGAGCAGGGAGCCCAATGCAGGGCTCGATCCCAGGACCCTGGGATCACGACCCGAGCCGAAGGCAGACGCCTAACGACTGAGCCACCCAGGCGCCCCCCAAATGGACTCTTATTGCTCTATGTTTTTTTTCAGCTGATACTCTTGGATTTTTTTGGTGTAAGCAAGTATATCTGCAATAAATAAGTTTTGTTTTACCACTTATAATTAATTTCTTATTTAGCTGGGATTTCTAATACAATCACAATGTTGAAACAGTAATGGTAAGAACAGATGTCTTGTTCCAAATTTTTATTATTTACTTATTTACTTGTTTTTAAGTAATCTCTACACCCAATGTGGGGCTCACGACCCCGAGAGATCAAGGCACCTGTCTTGTTCCAAATTTTATTGGGATACTCCCAATGCTTCAGTTAACTGGGATGGATTGACTATGGGTTTCTGGTATACATTCCTTATAGTAAAGCCATTTTCTTCCACTCTTAACTTGTTAGGACTTTAAACAGTAATGAATATTGTTATAGCTTTTCAGTAATCTACAGAAGTGATCATATGGTTTTTCTTAAACTTCTCAATGTAGCACACACCAGTAATTTCCTAATGTTCAACTCTCCTTGTATTTTAGATATATTCTATTTAGTAATCATTTATTTTTAAAATATATTACTCAATTTGGTGAATAATTTGATTTAGCTTAGTTTTCTGTGAGAATAAGATACACTTTTCTTTTTGGTAGCATTCTTACCCAGTTTTGGTAACAGTGTAGCCTCAAATAGTAAAGGAGAAAATATTTCCCCCCCTTTTTTTTTAAAGTAGGCTCCAATGCCAGGCCTGAACTCACAACCATGAGATTGAGAACCTGAGCTCAGATCAAGGGTCGGACACCTGACCGAGTGAGCCATCCAGATGCCCCCAAATTTTCCATTTTTAAATGCTCCAGGTACAGTTACTTGTTTCTTTGATGTTTCGTAGAACCTACCTATGTTGTACTAGTGCTTTTTTAAAAATGGGTTAGTCTTTCACATTCATTACAGTTTTAGTATTTTTGGTGGCAGGGAAGGGGAGTGAGAGTGTTAATAATCTCGTAAGATTTTCTATCTCATCTTAAGTCAGTTTGGGTAGTTCTTATACTGGAATCACTGTCTTAGGAGAGGAACCAACAAGTTGCTCAACACTCACTTCTACACTGGCGTAATCGCACATGGAACACTTAAATGGCTTCTCATGGGTGTGTTTATAACGACGATGCCGCACCAATTCTCCACTAGTCACAAAGGCCATGTCACAGTCTGGGCACTTGTGAGGACGAGTACCTAGAGAAAAGGAGATTATAACAGGAAGACAAGATCAAGGGCACAGTTAATGACAGTTCAACATCTGACGAGAACTGCAGCATGAGGTTGAACCCTGGTCATCTCAACAACCTTGCACTAGCCTGAGAATAACTCCAAAGCAATAGGGGGTCCCAGCGGACTTTCTAACACTAACCCCAGAATATTGGAAAACATGTGTCACGCATTTAATTTCTCTTAATTACCCATTTGCGTGCTGCTTTTGAATACAAAAATCGCCCCCCCCTTTTAAAATACTCGTAGCAAGAATTACTATTAAACTCCACTCAATTGGCCAGAGACCCTTATGGTGATATCAGAAAGACTTGCCCCTCATGGAGCACACTACCTACACCTGTGAGTTCATCAGCCAGCCAAAATACAAAATCCTTTTTACCCCTAGTTTATGAATTCTGATCACTATGGATCAAAAGTCTGCTTCAACTCTTTTTTTGTTTATTTTTTAAAAGATTTTATTTATTTGAGATAGAGAGCGCGTGCATGAGCAAGGGGAGGGTCAGAGGGAGAAGCAGATTCCCCTGCTGAGCAGGGAGCCTGGGGTGGAGGGTGCTCGATCCCAGGACCCTGGGATCATGACCTGAGCCCAAGGCAGATGCCACTGAGCCACCCAGGCACCCCTATTTCAACTCTTGATTAAAAAAATTTAGAACACCTTGGGGCACCTGGGTGGCTTGGCAGGTTGAGCATCTGACTCTTGATTTCAGTTCTAGTCATGATCTCAGGATCATGAGATGGGAGCCCAACATCGGGCTCCATGCTTGTGGGAAGTCTGCTTGAGATTTTTCTCCCTCTGCTCCTACCCCACCCCCTGCTGATGTGTGCACACTTTCTCTCAAATAAATAATTTTTGTTTTTTTTTTTAAGATTTTATTTATTTGACAGAGAGAGACACAGTGAGAGAGGGAACACAAGCAGGGGGAGTGGGAGAGGGAGAAGCAGGCTTCCCGCAGAGCAGGGAGCCCTGCCTGGGATCATGACCTGAGCCGAAGGCAGACACTTAACAAGTGAGCCACCCAGGCGCCCCTAAATAAATAAATCTTAAAAAACAAAAACAAAGGGTGCCTGGGTGGCTCAGTCGTTAAGCGTCTGCCTTCGGCTCAGGTCAGGATCCCAGGGTCCTGGGATCAAGCCCCGCATCGGGCTCCCTGCTCCGCGGGAAGCCTGCTTCTCCCTCTCCCACTCCCCCTGCTTGTGTTCCCTCTCTCACTGTGTCTCTGTCAAATAAATAAAATAAAATCTTTAAAAAAACAAACAAAAAAACAAAAAAACATCTCTTAAACCTCAATGTTTTGTCAAGTAGAGGTCACAGAATTAATAGTTATTTGACCCAAAGACATTCAGAAATAGATTGCATTAGGAATGTAATAGAATATAAAAGAGACTGGAAAATAAAAATAGTTCAGCATACGTGAGGTTATAACAGATAAATATTCAGATAAATAAAGAACTAAATATTAAAAACATTAAAAAAAGTTATTTGACCCAAGATTCCTCTGCATATCAAATCTTACTGTGTTATGACTGTACATATAGAGACACTGGGCTGTCCACATTCTGATACTTTTTTCTAAAGAAAAAACAAAAAAACACCAAAAAACCAAAAACCAAATGCAATAGCTTGTTTTCTATATAAATTTATTTTGATAATTCCAGAAATTTATCAAAGGCTTTACAAAGTAGTACTGCCTTTTATGTGATTTAAACAGATGACCCTTTTTTCAAAAAAGATTTTATTTATTTATTTGGGGGAGTGGATGGGGAGGAGAGTGCAAGCAGGGGAAGAGCAGGGGGAGAGGGACAATCAGACTCCTCTGCTGAGAGCAGAGCTCAACTTGGGGCCCGATCCCATGCCTCTGAGATCATGACCTCAGCCGAAATCAAGAGTTGGACGCTTAATCAACTGAGCCACCCAGATTCCCCAAAAGATCACCTTTAAAAAAAAATAATCTCTACACTCAACGTGGGGCTTGAACTTACAACCTTGAGATCAAGCGTCGCATCCTCTACTGACTGAGCCAGCCAGGCACCCCTAAACGGATCATTTTCAAACATCCGTATCTAATATTCTGTGATCTGAATGTGAATTCATGAAATATTTAAACATTCTTACAAACTAATATACTCCACGTTTTTCTTTTTCCCTTTTACTGAAGGAATCTGTTTTTAGTATGCCCTCACATAGTAGCCCTATAACATAACTGACTGATTATATTAGTGGATCTTCTCTAGTCACTTTATATTCTAAATATAGCATTGGAAGTATGCCCAGGTAATGATGACAATAAGGAGATAAGCTGACAGCAGAACACAGTGCTGTTTTCATAGACCATTACTGAAAAACTAGGGACCATCTGTAATTGTGCACTGCAGGTAAGGGATGACAACAAAGTAATCCCGAACACCAAAATCAAAGGAAGGTTACCATTTACCTCTGAGAACGGAATTAGAAAGAGTCACAGTGTAATGAATGGGACCAGCCATCTGCAGAAATGATTCTGAGATGGACAGAATCCTCAAGAGGGAAGTGTGATTAAAGTATGATAGTAACTAAGAAATTTCAAGGAATGTTCATTTGCTCAGTTTGCTTCTTTATTATCACTGGGGATGTAGGAGTGGACAGAGTTCTTGTCTATGAAAAAGAATCTGGCAGCACAGATCGGTAAGTGAAACAACAATTAACGAGAAAGAAAGCAGGATCCATTTCCGTTAGGATAAACTGAACTGAAAACCAAGGATTTCTAATGTTTACCTAGTACTATCTAGGAGACAGAAAGAGGCCTGCTACTGGTAGACATAAGCATGGCAATTAGGAAAGAAGCAGACATTACTGTACAACAGAGATTTTCATTGGGTTGTACCACATGATTGCATATGTCCCTCTGCTCAGATCCATGCTTACCAAGTCACCATTCAATTGCTACATCTTCTTGATATAGGCAAGGGTATCCCCTAGAATGCAATACAACTGCATCCAGAAAATGAAAAGGTGTATTCCTCACCATAAACTTTTTCTGATTGCATCTGACCCTTGAGGGTTTGATTAGTATGAATCAGTCCTGCCAAATTAGCTCTGAGCGACTAGACAGACCACACTCTTATTTTCAAAGCTGAGGACTAGACCATGACATACAGTGCCCACATCAACCACTCCCATTTTAGGAAGTCCTATTATGTGGCCAAATGCTTTTATCTAATCATATGCCCTTTCACAGTGTCTTCAAACTACCAAATAAAATATACTATCAAGTGTCTTGAGTAGAAAGCAGGGAAATAATGAAAAGTGACCAGATCATATTAGCAAAGAATATACTAATGCGCAACATATTGCTTACAGGCCAAACTCAACTTGGTCGTGCTCAGTAGACTACCAGCACATCAAATCAAAAACAAGAGCTGTGTTAAGTGGAGAATCTGGATAGAGGAAAGCTACTCTGCATGAAGAACCGTGTGAGAGAAGTTTCTATCAGCACTCATAGCCAAATGCCAATATTGAAAGAGCAAAGAGCCCAGAAGAGAGCCTTAAGAGAGCTCCTGCACAGTCCCTCCACTTTAGTGACTCCTGGGACCTGATCATAGCCAACATGATGCTAACACAGAATATTAAAGTCTGGGGGTGCCTGGGTGGCTCAGTCGGTTAAGCATCTGCCTTTGGCTCAGGTCATGATCCCAGGATCCTGGGATCAAGCCCCACATTGGGCTCCCTACTCAGCGGGGAGCCTGCTTCTCCCTCTCTCCTGCCTGCTGCTTCCCCTGTTTGTGTGCTGTCAAATAAATAAATAAAATCTTAAAAAAAAAAAAAAAAATTAAAGTATGTATGGAGCACAAATGAGTAAGTTTCTGAATTGCTAGAATAACGCCTTAAACTTTCCATTCTGAGATTATGAATTACTTACCTTTGTTGAAGTGAAACAACCAGAAACCATGGCTTTTACAAAGAATTGCATTGCTATTTCTAATGTTCATCCTTATAGTGCCTGGCAATTGTTGCCCGGGAATTTCGGGCGTCATTTTTTGTCACTGATGTTAAAACCTTGGCAACGCAATGGTGATATCCTTTAGGAAATATTACAGGTTAACCGCCATAGATAATTTTTTCCTGGATCACCATACTTAAACAGTTTGGATTATTTTCCACTAAATTTTCTTTGCATTTGCCTACAAATTCATCTGCTTATAATAAATCAGGATTACAGCATAAAAAAGAAGAAAAATCTTCTTCTTTAACTTCCCACCAGAACCACCTTGGATGATACTTAAAACCCAAGTTTTAACCTTTGCTATGCTGTAGCCCCCAACATTCATATCCAGCACCTGTGTGTGTGTTAAGGTGATTCCTCAGGAGGGTGACTGTTCTGAATGCCCTGCCACAGAGATGGCACTTGTGTGGTCTCTCATCAGTGTGACTTTTCATGTGACGATCCAAATTTGAACGCCGTGGACATGTGTAACTGCAAAGCTCACACTGGAATGTCTTCTTTACACCTATATGAAAAACAAAACACTTACTTCTTGCAAGGTTTCAAAGTGTTAAGTTTAATCCTAACGTTAAATATCTACAAATAAATTTCATTAGCCTTTTTAAACTAAATCCAATCTAAGTCATATTAAATCGTTATTATTTCATGCCACTAACAGATTTCTTTCTTTGTCCTCAGGACTTAAAAAATACTGAATTTGGAAAAACTTTTAGACTAGGTAAAAGGACTGGTACCTAGCTCATGATCTTAAAAAACAAAAAAAAACCCCATTTATTATAAAATAATTTGCATATACCCTGTGTTATTTGCTTTATCCCAAAATCAGTTTATGAGAATATAATGGATAAACTCATTTTACCTTTCTTTTTAATTTTTGTTGGTTTTGGAGGCTTCATGTTACCAACCACTTTCTCTGCATTAACCTCCGATAGCAGACCCTCCTGCTGCTCTTCCTCAAAATCGTAGACAGACACATCCACATCTTTGCCCTCCTCTGTGTAACGCAGTTTGCTCTTTTTGGTTTTCTTTGTTTTTTTGGCTGGCGGCTGATAATCTGGGTCTTTTTGCCAACTAGGATCTTCTTGAGGCGGAAGTTCCCCTTGCTCTAGCGTCTCCACCTCTCCATTGGCCCCTACTTTCACCACTTGAAACCCTTCAGGCAAAGGTAAGGTGTGACATATCATGGGTTCACTTTCTGCAAGGCCCTCTTTAGACACTTCATTCTCATAAGCCCCCTGAAGTTCTTCTACCGAAGTAGTGGCAACAGGTACAGTCACGGGAACGGGTACTTGGACAAGCTGAAGCTCTCCTATGTTTATGGGCTGTTCCTCCATATTTACAACCTGCAAGGTTATGATCTGGGTATCGTCCACAGCAGCCTCTGCTTCTGGAGCGACTGTACCCTCCATTACTTCAGTCTTCATCTGAAGAAGGGTGGGGTCCAGCTGTTCCATCATTACCATCTGTACACTGCTATTGACATCCTGGACCACCTCACCCCCATCAGTCTGGTTCTGGGGCAGGTGACAAGTGTCCTCTTCCTGGCCCCCTTCCCGGCGTCTCTGGTAAGTCTTTCTTTCCTTTCCTTTAATGAAAGTTTCAGACTCTTCCACAATGGCTTCAACCGCCTCACCTTCCATTTCCCCTTCCTTTATTAAGGGAGAACACAGATTGTTATTTATTCATTCATTCATTCATTCCACAGATGGTTATTTAAAATAAAGCTTGTCTAAATGAAAATACATACATTTTAAAAGAAAAATGAAAAATGAATTAGGAAATAAATGGTTGTTAATATTCAAAAAGACACAACAGATATTATGTACCTCCTGATGGAAGAACAAACTACCACCTATGAAGCAGTCTTGTTCAACAAAACAAAAAATCTGAAACTAATCAAGTCTCTAGAGCCAACCACTAATTAACAGGAAATTGGTGACAGAATATGTTTCTTTTTAAAAGATTACTGGGACGCCTGGGTGGCTCAGATGGTTAAGCATCTGCCTTCGGCTCAGGTCATGATCTCGGTGTCCTGGGATCAAGTCCTGCATCGGGCTCCCTGCTCAGCGGGGAGCCTGCTTCTCCCTCTGCCTGCCGCTCCCCCTGCTTGTACTCTCTCTCTCTGACAAATGGATAAATAAAATCTTTAAAAATAAATAAATAAATAAAAGATTATTTGAGAGAAAGAGCATGTGCATACGAGCAGGGGGAAGGGAGAGGAAGAAGCAGACTCCCTGCTGAGCAAAGAGCCTGATGAAGGGCTTGATTCTAGGAACCCCGAGATCATGACCTGAGCCAAAGTCAGATGCTTAACCGACTGAGCCACGGAGAAGCCCTGGTGAGAGAGTATGTTAAATTACAATACCAGGATGAAATCAGAGTAATCCAGACTGAAGGCAACTCTGCAGGATTAACTACCCAGTTTCTTCTGCAAATAAATCACCAAGACAAAAAATGGAAAGGATAGAGGGAGAATGTACGTATCAATGGTTCTCAACCTGGTGACTCTGCCTCCAGGGGGCATTTGGCAAGGCCTGTGACATTTCTGGTTGTCACTACCGGAGCGGGTGTGCTACTAGCATCTAGTGGGTAGAGGCCAAAGAGGTCACTAAATATCCTGCTATGCACAGGTTCAGTCCTCCACAACAAAGAATTATTGGTCTGCAAACGTCAATAGTGCTGAGGCTGAGAAACCCTGATAGACAAAAGAGATGTAAGAAATACAGTATTGGGGCACCTGGGTGGCTCAGTCTGCTGAGCTCTTGATTTCAACTCAGGTTGTGATCTCAGGGTCCTGGGATCAAGCCAGGGTGTAGGGCTCTGCATTCAGTGGGGAGTCTGCTTGAGACTCCGTGTCCTTCTGCCCCTCCCCTTGCTCGCACATGTGCACACGTGCTCCCTCTCTCAAATAAATAAATCTTTAAAGGAATACAGCAGGGGCGCCTGGGTGGCTCAGTTGGTTAAGCGTCTGCCTTCGGCTCAGGTCATGATCCCAGGGTCCTGGGATTGAGCCCGTATCAGGCTCCTTTCAGTGGGGAGCCTGTTTCTCCCTCTCCCTGCCGCTCCCCCTGCTTGTGCTCTCTCTCTGTGTCATATAAATAAATAAAATCTTAAAAAAAATAATAAAGAAATACAGCAATCACAACATATGGATCTTTTTGGATCCTGATTCAAACCAACAAACGATTTAAAAAAATAGGACATGAGACAATTAGATTCAACTCTGGATTTTTTTCCCCAGTTCTGGATATTTGATGATATTAAAGAATTATTAACAAAACTAGTTTAAATCCTTTACATTTCCCGTATCTATTAATAAAAACACTGGCAGAGGGCCTTGCTATTTTTAGCTAAATTCTACCTTAGAAAATATCCTGTCAGTGTTTTCTCACCCTGTTTTTTTGGAGCCAGAATCAGACCTTGGATCCAGACTTCAATGGTCCTGATTGTGGCTACCACACCACACTACCTCCTGTGTTATACCATCAACTTGACATTCATGCATCTTTCCTCTGTGAGATCATGAATTCCTTGAGGACAGGGACCATGTATAACAAGTCATTTTTGCTCCTCAGCACTATGCCCAGGTTGGTAGATACTCAACTGCTAACTGAACATATTAAAAAAACAGGAAAAGAAAAAAGAGCCAATTCATAGTTTCTGGCTCTTAAATCTTATGAGTACCCAAAGTACCTAGACGCCTAACAGTAAAATGGGTCTGAACAATCATCTAATTCACAAAATAATTTAACTTAAGTATATACAAGATTAATTCAAAATTAAAGTGTTTTCTATTCTTGCCCTAGTCTTACACAAATATTTTGCTACTTCTATGAGAGACACATTTCTCCAATTCTCTGTCTGGGCACCTTAACACTGTACACATGTTGGCACTCAGAACCACCTAAAAGGCAGTAAAAAGACTACAGAGGGATGGGTGAGACCTGGTCCTGCATTCAAGGAGTTACTATCTATTTTATTTATTTACTTATTCTTAAAAGTTTATTTAAGTAATCTCTATACCCAATGTGGGGCTCGAACTCACAACCCCAAGATCAAGAGTCACATGCTCTTCTGACTGAGCCAGCCAGGCACCCCTAAGGGGTTACTATCTAACTTAAGGGACAGAACAGGTACAATGTTCAAGGTAAAAGTAGGTAGGTTTGGAGAACTCTACATAACCAGTGTGAACTAGTCACACTAAATTCTCAACAGTCCCATGTGGCTGGAGCTACTGTGTTGGGACAGCACTGCTTTATATGTTCGTTACTCGAAGCATGGTCCAAGGACCAGCAGCAATGGCATAACCATGGAACTTGTTAGAAGCACAGACTTCAGGCTCTATTCTTTTTTCTTAAGCAATTCTTTTTTTTTTTTAAGTTCCTTATTTATTTAAGTAATCTCTACACACAACATGGGGCTCGAACTCACAACCCTGAGATCAAGAGTCACACACTCTTCCAAATGAGCCAGCTAGGCCCCTCTTCAGGCTCTCCTCTTGACCCACAGAATCAGAATTTGCAATTTAATAGATCTCCAAGTGGTTTCCTACACTAAAGTTTGAGAAGTACTACTTTATACCATTGCTCTTCACAGATTTTTTAAAAGCGTTTTCAGGCCAGGAAGGTCCCAAAATTAGTACCCCAACAAGGATGGGTAATTCCAAATGTTGGAGTTAGGGAACAGACAAAAAGTCCATCTACCTTGGTGACATTCTTGGGGAAAAAAACCAAAGCACAAAGAACAAAAAATTCATAAGCCATAAATGCTAATGCTGACCCTGCCAGAGAATCACTACATAATCCCAAGCTATTTAGATATCCTCAAATGTAAAACTGGTGGAGGAAAAACATTTAATTTCTGAGCTCTGCTGGGTTGTGAGGCATACAACAATTTGAAGAACACAAAAAAATCCATCTCTTCTCTGCCTTGAATTTGAGAACTTTTAAATATAAATAATTTGTAAATACTTGCTTGTAAATAACCAAGTCTAACCTAAAAGAAATCACTGGAATTATAAACCAGGTAGAAAAAGAAATGGTACAAGGAGTACAAATTGAAACCAATTGTGTTGCCAGGGAGCTGAGCTGACAGAGTATTCTCTCACTGTGAAAAAAACACATGCCATAGGGTTCCTGAACATCAGCCTCTACTCAGGGTCTTAAAGCAGCAGCTTCACAGCTTTTACAGAGAAAAATCAGATACAAAGTAGCAAGGCACCCACCTCTCCCTTACACTGCTTAGAAAACTCAAAAGCATCCCCTCAAGCAGTGGATCCCTTTACCTAACATTCTCCCTTCGAAGGGAGTCTCTCCTCTGAATCGATAACTAACCTAACAGACTGGACCAGGTGTCTCTTCCTACTCCCTAAGGACTGTGCTCTGCTAGCTGTACCTTTACAGCATACCATACAACTTTAGCAGTTATGATCCATTTCTTCTCTTCCTCTACAGACTCAGCTCTGCTTCCACTCAGTTTCTCTTAGCCACACAACACACACAGAACACACACAGAGACTCTTAACTATAGGAAACAAACTAAGGGTAGCTGGAGGGGGGGGGGATGGAGTAACTGGGTGATGGGCACTGAGAAGGGCACTTGATGTAATGAGCACTGGGTGTTATATGCAAGTGATGAATCACTAAATTACCTCTGAAACTAATAATATACTATATATTAAATTGAATTTAAAAAAAAAGAACACACTTACACTCCCCCTCCCCTTGCTCCAGTCAGCCATACTTTCTAGATTTTTCAAACATTTTTGTGGACCAATGCTTGTATTCCTCCTTCATTAGCCTCTTTTCTCCCTCTGTCTTTCCTAGGTCTCTTCCTTTGTCTCTGAGAACTACTCCACCTGCCCCTCCAAACACATCAAGGCTCTGTTCCTTTCTCTGTAGCCACCCCATTTGCTAGCCTTTTTACTTCAGCTGTCTCCACAGAGATCTTTCAAATCCACATCTGCAATTCCCTAGTTTCACTATCTATAGGAGATGTCTCCATGTGGATGTGTGGCTATCACCTTCAACTCAGTGGCACTGGAGAAGGAATAAAGAAACCTGGACTGCAGTCCCTAATCCATCACTGACCAAAGGTGCTTAGAAAGTAGGTTAGTCCTCTGAAGAACAGATCCTTTCTGTATTCTCTGTCATCCTGGTGACAAAGTGAAGCTTAGAAACATTTGTTTTAATTAATTAATTTATTTTTTAAGATTTTATTTATTTGTCATAGAGAGCACGCACGCACGCACAAGCGGGGCGAGCTGCAAGCAGAGGGAGAAGCAGGCTCCCTGCTGAGCAAGGAGCCCAATGTGGGACTAGATCCCAGGACTCTGGGATCATGACCTGAGCTGAAGGCAGACGCTTAACCACTGAGCCACCCAGGTGCCCCTAATTTATTTATTAAAGATTTTATTTATTTATTTGACAGAGAGAGACACAGCGAGAGAGGGAACACAAGCAGGGGGGAGTGGGAGAGAGAGAAGCAGGCTTCCTGCTGAACAGGGAGCCCAATGTGGGGCTCGATCCCAGGACCCTGGGATCACGACCCAAGCCGAAGGCAGACATCCAACGACTGAGCCACCCAGGCGCTCCCCCCAATTTACTTATTTTTATTTATTTTTATTTTTTATTTATTTATTTATTTATTTATTTAAAAGATTTTATTTATTTATTTGAGAGAGAGAGAGAGAGAGAGCACATGAGAGGGGGGAGGGTCGGGAGGGTCAGAGGGAGAAGCAGACTCCCTGCCGAGCAGGGAGCCCGATGCGGGACTCGATCCCGGGACTCCAGGATCATGACCTGAGCCAAAGGCAGTCGCTTAACCAACTGAGCCACCCAGGCGCCCCCAATTTACTTATTTTTAAACAGTAACTTTGGGGGGTGCCTGGGTGACTCGGTTAAGTGTCTGCTTTTGGCTCGGGTCATGATCTCATGGTCCTGGGATGGAACCCCAATAGGGCTCCCTGCTCAGTGTGGAGTCTGCTTCTCCCTCTCCCCCTGCCCCTCCCTCTCCCTCACCCCTGCTAGGGCTCTCACTCTCTCTCAAATAAAGAAAACCTTAAAAAAAACAAAACAGTAATTTTAGTATGTGTATGTATTTATTAAGCAAGCAAGCAAACAAGCAAGCAAGCTCTACCCCCAACATGGTACTTGATCATGACCCCAAGAAGAACAGTTACATGCTTTACCAACTGAGCCAGCCAGGCGCCCCAGGAACATTTTTTTGAAAAATCATTCGATCAACTTCTAGGATCGGAAAAGAGAAGGTTCCCTCAGACTGTGGCAGGGTGATTCTGGCACTTGCAAATGTCGGGGCCAGCAGAGGAAAATTGGCACCTAAGCACTTACCTGCCCTTGCTGCCTACTGGTCGAGTGGGAGGATGCAAAAGTCTAACCTGTAACAGGGGCCCTTGAGGTCTGGCCTTGTTCCTAGCCACCAGCCTGGCCCACATCCTTGGGAGCGTACTGGATCAGCCCTCTCCCTCTTGCCTCAGTCTCTTCTTTGCCAGTTTTGTTGCTCAAATCTTTCACATCTTAAAACTTCCTTTAACACACTCAACAATTTAGCATCTGCCATTTCTGTATTCCTTTCATGGTCAACCTCACACTGTCTCCACTCCTTTATTTCTCTTCCATGCCTTGGTTTACCAGTCTGGTTTCTGTTTCCCAAATTCTCTACTGAATCTCTCTTAAGGCGTGCAATGGCCCTTAACTGGTAAATCCAAAGGAGACTTTTTCTGTCCTGATCTGACTTGACCTCTCTGTGGAATTCAGCATTCTAGTCTAGGCTTTATCCCAGAATTATGCCAGACCATCAGAGAAAAAGCTGGGTATATTTGTGTCACATGGTCTTATCCCCTACAGAACTGCTTTCACCAAGTTCTGTTTTGGCATTATGCCCTTGGCTTACACTAAAGGATACGTGGGAGAAATTTTCGAGTTACATGCTTGAAAAAGCTTTTCTTCAACTAAGGAATTTTTTCTTTCATTGTTGAGACCTATGTAACAGGATCGTGAGTTACCACTTTTTTTAGTTGGCCACACCTTGATCAGTTTTTTTCCTCTCAAGCTATGTAATAATAGCTTTCTATTCTAATTTGTATTTTCTAGGGTTTTGACTTTTATCTTTTTTTTTTTTCTTTTTTAAGAGAGAGAGGGAGTGAGTGGGGCTGGACAGAGAGACAGAATCCCAAGCAGGCTCAATGCCCAGCGCAGAGCCGGGTGCAGAGTTGGAGCTCATGACCCTGAGCCAAAATTGAGAACCAACTAAGCCACCCAGGTACCCTAACATTTCTTATTTATATTTTCTGTACTTTTCTCTAAATTCTTTGTGGAATAAGATGAGCTATAAACTTAAAACTGTATATACATATATATTTAATACATACAAAATACAGAAATATAGGAAGTTATGCCATTCTTAAGAAACCTATCAAAATAAAAATATCCTCAACTAAAAATTTGCAGACCTATTTGAAGATTACAAAACTCTCCCAAGAATGGGAGTGTCACTAAACAGGGACACTACTATCTATATCCATGACCATAAATGCCAAACATGGGGCACCTGAGTGGCTCAGTCGGTTAGGCGTCTGCCTTCGGCTCAGGTCATGATCCCAGAGTCCTGGGATCAAGTCCCGCGTCAGACTCCTTGCTCAGCAGCGAGCCTGCTTACCCCGTGCCTGATGCTCCCCCATGCTTGTGCTCTCTCTCTCTGACAAATAAATAAAAAATCTTAAAAAAATAAAAACAACACAACAAAAAAAACCCACCTTGAAAAAAGATACAGGTGAATAGCCTTCTGATCTCAGAATGAGGGAGGTTTTGTGCACAGAAATAACAGGGAGAAACCAGAGTAAATTACTGAAATTTTGACCACCTTAAAAAAAAATTCTTGGGGCGCCTGGGTGGCTTAGCTGTTAAGCGTCTGCCTTTGGCTCAGGTCATGATCCCAGGATCCTGGGATCGAGCCCTGCATCGGGCTCCCTGCTCAGTGGGAACCCTGCTTCTCCCTCTTCCCCACTTGTGTCCCCCCTCTCGCTGTGTCTCTCTCTGTCAAATAAATAAATAAAATCCTAAAAAAAAATTCGTATTAAAAAAATTGAACAAAATTAAAAAGAAAATGGTCAACAGAAAAAAAGTATTTGCAGCATATGTGACAAAGGATTAACATCCTTATCATATGATTGTAAAATTTATAAGAAAAAGATGAACACCAAAAGAAAAAGCTGGGCAAAAGATATAAATAAATGACCAAAAAAAAAAAGGCAGATGAATTAAAAAAAAGAGAGAGAAAAAGGAGAAAGAACCTCTTTAACACTAAATCACACAAAAAAGCAAATTAAAATAACATGACAAATGTTATCTCTATTAAACTGCTACGGCTGTTTTAAAGGATAGTCCTTAATGTTGGTCGTGCTGCCATGAGATCAGCAAGGTAACTGATGATATGAATCAAGAATTTTTAAAATATTCAAATTGTGATCCAGTAACTCCACTTCACTTTATGCCCAGAAATAATCAGAGATGAACATCAAGATTATAAGGACATTAATAAGTTTTATTTATTTAAGTAATCTCTATACCCAATGTGGGGCTCGAACTCATGACCCCAAGAGATCAAGAGTCGCATACACTTCTGACTGAGCCAGCCAGGAGCCCGATTATAAGGATATTATTAATCAAAGGGACTAATTATAAACAACTTAGATATACCACCATAGGTGAATAGTTAAAACCTGGAAAATGACACATCCACAAAGTAGAATATTATGCAAACACTGAAAAATTACATTTCAATATAATGCCTAATATGAGGAAAATGCTCATTCCGTATTAAAGAAATGAGGGAAGGGACAGGAGAAGCAGAACGGAATAGTCATTAAAAGCTTAGGCCCCCCTAGCCAGAAACCTGCATCCCAATTCTGGTTCCTCTACTTAACTAGCAGTGTGACATTGAGTGAGATATGCTACCCTTCTGTGCTTCTGTTTCCTTTTGTATAAAACAGGGACAATAATGGTATCTACTTCACAGGCTGTCATAAAGATTCAATAGAACAATGCACACACAAAGCCTGGCTACTGTGCTCCTCTGGATCCTCCACCCCAGAGGGTAATGAATACATGTTAGCCGAACAAATATATAACCTTTCAGTTTTCTAGAATTCTTTTTTAAAGATTTTATTTGAGAGAGAGAGAAAGAGAGCGTGTGTGTGCATAGTGGGGGGGGAGGGGCAGAGGGAGAGGGAGAAGCAGACTCCCCACCGAGCAGGGAGCCCAATGTGGGGCTTGATCCCAGGACCCCGGGACCATGACCCAAGTTGAAGGCAGACACTTAATCCAATGAGCCACTCAGTGCCCCAGTTTCCTAGAAATCTAATCACAAACCTTACATAAATGTTCCCCAATAAAATGTCTTCTCTGATAAACTACTGAATTTCTGTAGGATGAAGGTAGCAACCAGTGGACAGAACCTGGTGACTAACCAATTCTAGTGAAGAAAAAGAGCCAAAAAGGAACAACAGCATCCCAGACTTTACTCTTTACTAGTCTGTCCAGCATATTGCTGCCTGATCAAACTTTCTTTCTGAAGTGGCTTTCCACTGAGCAAAGAGCTCAATGTGGGGCTCAATCCCAGTACCCTGGGATCATGACCTGAGCCAAAGGCAGACGCTTAACCGACTGAACCACCCAGGCGTCCCTAAATCACATCTTCTTAAGTGCAAACTGACTTCATGTTTGTCTGGTTTTCACTATAGTATACTGTTCTATGTTTGTCTTTTCCTCAAATAGTCTTATTAGCTTGTTGAGGGGAGGAACTATGCCTTTTACTTCTGTATCCTCTACAGCAGTAAATACAAGACAGTGTTATGTAAACAGCACACACTCAATATTGATTTTACTGTCACATCAAATACATATCGATGTTTCCAGCCCATGACAAGAGCAGGAAGGGAATATGGAAAAACAAACTATTGTGTGCTAAGTGGAAGCTTAACTATATGAATTTATTTCCTTTATTGTTGTTTGTGTCATTTCTTTTGTGTGTGTCATTTCTTAAATAAAGAAAAATAAAAAGTCCTAACAACACAATTATAGGTTGGATTAAAAAAATCCTGCCACATAAAAATAAAGGCTAGGGGCACCTGGCTAGCTCAGTCAGTAGAGCATGCGACTCTTGATGTCAGGGTAATGAGTTCAAGCCCCACAACGCACGGAGAGCTTACTTAAAATTTTAAAAACTAATAATAAAATGCACTTGTATCATGCACTGTAGGTACTCAATAAGTATGTTCTGGCTGAAAAAAAAATTTTTTTTTTAAATAAAGGCTAACTGTGACTATGCTAGTGTTGACAATAAGATTTAGTAATTTATCACCTAGATAACGGCTGTACAGCCAATATGTCAGATATTTTCCAAAGGAAATCAACCAAAATAACCTTTTATACTCACCAATACAGAGTTTAGTCCTTTGGGGAGATCAGTTATTACAAAATACATATGTACTAAGAATAATAGATGGATATGGAGAATAAGATAGTAGAAAAGGATGATTTCTAATAGTCTACAAATAAAACTACCACAACTTTTTAATATACTACTGTCCTTTACAAGGGACAACTGATTGCTAAGAAATCCCAACTTATTTCCTGGAGAATATTAGAAGGCTATACACTCTTCTCAAGAAATAGTAATCCCAAGTTCCCACAATTGTAAGAACACAGTATATAACACGTGTAACATACAAAATGCGTTAATCAACTGTTTAGATCATTAGTGAGGCTTTTGGTCAACAGTAGGCTGTTAGTAGTTAAGTTTTTTGGGAGTCATACGTAATACCCAGATTTTCGAGTTGGAGGTTGGGGCGTGGAGGGCATTGGCGTCCCTAACCCCACATTGTTTAAGGGCCCACTGTAGTGTGATGAGTGCTGTAACAGGGATTAACATACTTCCCACCACCCTGGCACAAAGGATGGCTTAAGTGGGTAAAAGAGGGCTGCTAAAGCTGGATCTTAAAGGATGAGATGGACCTTGACAGGCAAACTACAGTAGAGAGGAACATATAAAAGAGGAAACTGTAGGTGGGAGAAAAAAACATGTATGGAATTAGTCAAATACTGTGCAAAAAAATTCAACATAACTAAGTGGAACCGTACTAAATTATCTCAGGTTTATTAGTGTGACCTGGCTTCAGAAGCCATGTTCTGATTCCTCAGTAAGGGTAGCCTATTCATCTCACTTACTGAACATTTACACATGAAACAGAAGACAAAGTCTATTTGGGACTTTGTCAGGAACTACCACATCTCTCTTTGCTTTGCTCCAAGCCCATATCCCTGAAAGCAGCTCAGAGTTACACTGTCTTTGGAGCAGTCCTACAGTCTTTCACTGCTGGGAATATGAGAAAGGCTGGGGATCTATAGCAAGTCTATCACCTTGAATAAATAAATATGTCATAAAAAGGAATAGATTACACACACACACAATAAAGAATTTATAGAACATGCAATAGGCACATCTATGGATTTGGGAGCAGATTCTACCCGAGCAGTGGTTCCCATACCTGGATGGTTATCAGAATCACCTGATGAGCTTTAAAATACATAAATCCCAGAGATTCTGATTCAGTAGATCTAGGGTGGAAGAGACTTGATTTCAAAAGGTCCCCAAGTGATTGATATAGAACCTCTGCTGACCATGGCTTGGAAGTGACTGACCTAGAATACAATACTTATCCACCCTAAATACAGGTCTACATAAATCCAAGCTACTCAAATACCCATGGTTTTCTACTATGAGAATTTTTGGTTCATTCTTTAGAACAAATAATTACTTCATTTATTTATTTAGAGAAAAATCTACAAAGTCTACTTCAAAACTAGTATGATTCCCATATAAGCAGTAATGGAATGTACAACCCAAAAAAGAAGTCCTAAAGTTTTGGGGCGCCTGGGTGGCTCAGTCGTTAAGCGTCTGCCTTTGGCTCAGGTCATGATCCCAGGGTCCTGGGATCGAGCCCCATGTCGGGCTCCCTGCTCAGCGGGAAGCCTGCTTTTCCCTCTCCCATTCCCCCTGCTTGTGTTCCCTCTCTCACTGTCTCTCTCTGTCAAATAAAATCTTGGGGCGCCTGGGTGGCTCAGTCATTAAGCGTCTGCCTTCGGCTCAGGTCATGATCCCAGGGTCCTGGGATCGAGCCCCACGTTGGGCTCCCTGCTCCGTGGGAAGCCTGCTTCTCCCTCTCTCACTCCCCCTGCTTGTGTTCCCTCTCTCGCTATATCTGTGTCAAATAAATAAATAAATAAATAAAATCTTAAAAAAAAAAAAGTCCTAAAGTTTTACCTCTACCATGGGTACCAGCAACAAAATCTCTCTCTACACGGTATGAACAAGCTTAACACATGACACAAGGAAAAAAGTAAAAAGAAGAAAAATGGATATACATAACAAGAGTGAACTGGTTTTGCAATGTGTCTCAGTGACCATGTGGCCAATGCCTGAGTATCTCTATAACCCAGTACTCAGTCATGAAGGCTACCTGGTGGAACCAAGACCATTTTTATTTGGTAAATGGGGTCTCCTATAAGGTCAGTGTTAAATCAGAAGCCAACAGCTTAAATCCAACAATGTACCCATACTAAAAGTATAATAATGATAATAAATGGCAGTATGAGGTCTCTGAACAAAGATCAAGTAATAGTTATATTGAAAAAAAGAAGTAAGATATTCTTAGTCAATAGTGTAGTAGCATGAAGTATGGATAAAGTGCTACTCAATAGAACAGAAGAAATCTGAAAAACAGAAAAAGGCTATACATGTGATACAGAAGTTTAAACAATGGAAGAAACTTTAATATTAGTTTATGAAAACAAGTAATTTGTCGATTTGGTTACTACTTAAAAATATGGGAACAAACACAGGAAAGGAGATAAAGGCAAGAGCTTAACCAAGAGACGGGGGTGGGGGAGCGGGGGGAGGAATTATATATTTATAAATACCCAAAAGACATGACAAGGAGAGAAAGAGCAAAGACCTTGTCTGACAAGGGGCCAGAAAGGAAAAAAATATATAAGATATTATTTTATAGTCTCAACATATATTCACAACAAAAAATTTTAAGTAGGAGTAGAAAGTTAAAGATACAAATAAAAGAGAGACACGAGAAATAGTGAAAGTAACTAGGGTACCCTCTATTATTATAGAATAGTTACATACATACCTCTGTGAATGTAAAATATTTTGTACCTGCTCTATGATATATGATCATGACCATGCCATGCCAGAGTTGTTATACCAGAGTTCATAAAGAAATAAAAGTAGTGGGCTGAAATAATTTTTAACTTTCAATGGTCCAACTGGACAATACTAAAATAGGTGCTAACCAACACTGACCTCCAACGATGGTTTGTTCTTATCACAGAGAAACTATGGAAGGATTCTGAAGAAGTCCTGAGTTATAAGGAAAGAAGTAAAGAAGCTCAAATCCGAGCAGTGCTAGCACTGGACACCAAGCTTTAATATTAGTGACAGTCAGGGTCTAATAGTGCATTGTACACATGGACAACCTTTAAAGTTGGTGACAATGTTAAAAAAAATTCTGACACATACTAAAAACCTAACTTGTGCCAGTGCACAGGTATACTATACTCAAGAGTAGTAACAATGTATAATCTTCACACTGTTTTTTCTATAGATATACACGGATTTATAATTCTGTCAAAAGAGATCTAAAAAACCGAGTATCTAATAATTAGCTACAGAACCAAATGCAGTAGGATATTCTGTGAAACCAGAGACTATTCAGAAACAGTATGGGGAAGAATAAAAAAACGGAGAAGCACCTGTCCTACATCTATAATCTCAGGAAAATCACTTTGCCTCTTAGGTTTCTTTTCTGTAAAATGAAGAGACTGCCAGATGACTTAAAATTTCATCTGGGTTTAACATCCTACACTTTTTTTTAGGTTATCAGTTAGATTCATCCTTGTAGGTAACAAGGGAACAAGTACAAGTACCCTTACTTCCCAGCTAAAAAAGTCAGACAAGAAATTTTAACAAGTCCATACAACAAAGTTGTACAAAAGGATGGAGCAAAAGGTAGTTCCCTAGCTTCGCAGTCCACTTGTCTGTAACCAAGAATCAGGAAGAAGTCTCTAAAATCTATTTAGACGAAGATGACTAATGCACACCACTCTACTAAGTGGCATTTACATCTGAAGTCCAGGAAATTTTTGGGGGGGGGAGGGGCAAAGAGAAAGGGAGTGAGAGAATCTTAAGTAGGTAGTACCACGCTCAGCAAGAGGCCCCATGCAGGGCTCGATCTCAGGACCCTGAGATCATGACCTGAGCCAAAATCAAGAGTCAGATGCTTAACTGACCGAGCCACCCAGGCACCCTTCAAGTCCAGGAAATTTAATGAGGAGTCTTTGTGTCAGGCAAAAACACACAAACATTAGATATAATCTACCAGACTGGCTCTTTCCTCCCTCCATTAGGACATATTTTAAGCTAGAAAGGCTGCTCAAAGTCAAGGTATAATCACGATTTGTATACCCACCCCCCCACTCTCCTTGCACACAGAACATCAAGACATCTGCTCTTCAAAAGCCCTTACCAATCCAGGACATTTTAGGACTCTATTTGCCACCTTTCTTGTTGGGGAGGCATCTACCCTCCTTCAAAATAAGAAATAGGGGATTTAATTTTAGGGTGAAAAATGCTTAAAGCCATAGCTATATACTTGATACGATAACTGACTTAACCATTAGCTAAGATGCACATTTATCTGAAAGTCAATCAGTAAATATCTACTACTGAGAACAGTCAAGAACAGAATCAAAAAAGGACTCTGAACGGTTATTAGACATCTCAAAATCTATGCACTCAAATGTACAATTAACTGGGCTCTTAACTCAAAGTCCATTTACTCTTGTATTAAAAATAATTCAAACAATGGGGAAGAGAAGAGATGAAGTATTAGAGGCAAGAAGCTAGAGCCAAAACCAAGAGACTTATCCCCAAAGGAACAGATTAGAAAACGTAACAATCAGCAATAAGGAAGTACATTCCTAGTAATTTGAAATAACATAGGGTATCTAATGGGGAAAATGTTCATTAACATATAACATGAAGAAAGATTACAAAAGAGGATGCAAGACAGGATTCCAACTTAGTTTAACAAAATGAAACAAATAAAACTATACAAATAGCATTTTTGGTGAGATCCCCTACCTTAAGTCAGGCAGGTATTACATCTCTCCTGGACTGATGCAATGGCCTCTCAACTAGTTTTCCTGCTTCCCCTCTTGCTTCCTTACCACCATTTTTCACACAGTGGACAAAGATTTCTAAGATGGAAATTTATTATCAGCAAGGAGACTTCAATTCTGAAACCTCCCCTGTGAAAACTTGTAAGCTTAAGCCTACACTCTTTCACCTGGACTACAGGGTCCTCTAAGGTCCTATCAGCAGAGCTGCATCCAGCCCCATACACTCTTTCATAACTGCTTTCAGTGGCCAGAACTTCCTAGGCTTCTCTCCTCCTGCCTCTGGGCCTTTGTGCATGCCATTCCCTCTTCTGGGAATATACAAGCAATTAAACTTCTATGAAGTCATCCTATAAATACACTAGTGCAAGCACCCAAAGAGATATATGCAAGGATATCTACTAGAACATCTTTCCCTAACAGCAAGACTGAAAACAACTCAAATGTCCAGAGCTATGTATATAGTATGCTACCATCTGTGTTTTCTTAAAAGGATACACAAACACATATGTTTATGCATGCACAGAATTTTCTCTGGAAGGATATATGAAAAATTAGTATTTATTACCTCTCGGGAAGAAAACTGAGGGATCAGAGGTGGGAAGAAGTTATTACTTTCCACTACACATTTTGTACTGTTTGAAATATTCCCATGTTTTTATTTGATGTAGTAGTTACAAAATACTTATATAGCACAATTATATTTTGTCTTTGAAACTGTATTATATGGGGGCGCCTGGGTGGTTCAGTCAGTTAAGTGTCTGACTCTTGATTTCAGCTCAGGTCATGATCTCAGAGTTGTGAGACTGAGCCCTGCATTGGGCTCTGTGCTGGGTATGGAGCCTGCTTAAGATTCTCTCTCCTGGGCGCCTGGGTGGCTCAGTTGGTTGAGCAACTGCCTTCAGCTCAGGTCATGATCCTGGAGTCCCGGGATCGAGTCCCACATCGGGCTCCCTGCTCGGCGGGGAGTCTGCTTCACCCTCTGACCCTCCCCCCTCTCATGTGCTCTCTCTCTCCTCTCATCCTCTTTCAAATACATAAATAAAATCTTAAAAAAAAAAAAAAGATTCTCTCTCCCTCCCCCTCACCTTCTCTAAAAACAAAAACAAAAACAAAACAAAACACCAAACTGTATTATAATGTACACGCCCATTTACAGAAGTGCAGAGAAAAAACCGAAGGGGGAACACACCAAACTGTTAATAGTGTTTATCTCTGTGGAAAGAAAATAAAAAGAGTTCTTTAGGTTTTAGTATAGTTCCACAACTATTAGACTCTTCCAAAGAATGAAACTAAACATTATTCAGATGATACAAAAAAAAGTTTAAGACCAAATGTAAGTGAGGAGAGTTCTAAGAATTGCCTCTGCAACCTCAATTCCTCCTAACACTTGGGCAGATACATGGCTGCCCGGCCCCTCCCTCCTGCCTGCACTTCTGCAACAGTGTTCTGGCAAGGTTTTGAATCCACTCAGGAAGTCTAGACTTTACTGCCAGAGTAAACTAGACAAAAATTCCTTTTATTATTTCATTATATTTATCAGAAAGCTTCAGTACTATTTCCTACTGTATTGGATTCCTTTTCCCTTTAAAAATTATATAATACACGGGATGCCTGGGTGGCTCAGTCCATTAAGCGTCTGCCTTCAGCTCAGGTCATGACCCCAGGATCCTGGGATCGAGTCCCGCATGGGGCTCCTCGCTCAGCAGGGAGCCTGCTTCTCCCTCTGCCTGCCGCTCCCCCTGCTTGTGCTTGCTCTCTCTCATTCTCTCTCTCGACAAATAAATAAAATCTTTAAAAAAAAAATTATATATGTAAATACGAGAAAACTCAGATAACCAAGAATATACATCTATAGGTTTTATTTTATTTTATTTTTTTAAAGATTCCATTTATCGGGGCCCCTGAGTGGCTCAGTCGTTAAGTGTCTGCCTTCGGCTCAGGTCGTGATCCTAGGGTCCTGGGATCGAGCCCCGCATCGGGCTCCCTGCTCAGAGGGAGGCCTGCTTCTCCCTCTCCCACTCCCCCTGCTTGTGTTCCCTCTCTCGCTGTGTCTCTGTCAAATAAAAAAAAAAAAGATTCCATTTATCTATTTGTCGGAGAGAGGCGGCACAAGCAGGGGGAGCAGCAGGCAGAGGGAGAAGCAGGCTCCCAGCTAAGCAGGGAGCCCGATGCGGGGCTCAATCCCAAGACCCTGGGATCAAGACCTGAGCCGAAGGCAGACACCTAACTGACTGAGCCACCCTGGCATCCCTATATTATTTTTTTAAAGATCTTGTATGTTTATTTGAGAGAGTGAGAGCGAGAGAGAGCATCAGCAGGGGGAGGGGCAGAGGCAGAGGGAGAAGCAGACTTCCCACTGAGCAGGGAGCCGGAAATGGGGCTCGATCCCAGGACCCTGGGATCATGACCTGAGCTAAAGGCAGACGCTTAACAGACTGAGCCACCCTGGCGCCTCTATAGGTTTTTTTTTTTTTTAAAGATTTTATTTATTCATTTGAGACACAGAGAGAGAGAGAGAGCATGAGCAGGGGGAGAGGCAGAGGCAGAGGGAGAAGGAGGCTCCCCGCTTAGCCAGGAGCCCGATGTGGGGCTCAATCCCAGGACCCTGGGATCATGACCTGAGCCGAAGGCAGACGCTTAACCATCTGAGCCACCCAGGTGCCCCCCATAGGTTTTATATAAACATTCTGGTTTATATCCACAGTCCCCTCCTTATACACACACACGTATCTGTGCATACTATTTGATAATCTGCTTTATATAATACATCTCAAATCTCTACCTTTCAGTATGTTACTATACATAATACAATAGTTGCATGACATCCTATTATACAGATATTCATAATTTAATCACTCCATTTTTGAATATGGTCATTCCCAAATTCTGGTAATTCTACTTTATTTAAAACAAAAAACAAAACAAAACAAAAACCCCGGAAAAATTTATTTGCGCTACAAGATGTTATACAAACTATAGAAAACCAGGAAGTTACCCCAGACCTAGCCACTCTTGAACTATTAGTTTTTTATTTTATTTTGACCAGTGTTTTGATGTTTGTTTAGTCTTTTTCCTAGGCATTCATTCAATTACTGAGTTCTTTTTTTTTAAAGATTTTATTTATTTGACAGAGAGCACAAGCAGGGGGAGTGATAGGGAGAGGGAGAAACAGGCTCCCGCTGAGCAGGGAGCCCAACGTAGGACTTGATCCCAGGACTGAGATCATGACCTGAGCTGAAGGCAGATGCTCAACCAAATGAGCCACCCAGGCGCCCCTACTCACTGAGTTCTTGCTATGTGCCAGGTTTTTGGTTTTTTACTTTTATTCCATAACTATTTTTTTGTATTATACTAAAAAAAAAAAACTTCATAAGCATTTTGCTGGTTAATAGTATCCCCAATCAATTTCTTTTTGTGGTTGTCAAACATCACTCCCAACATGGGTGTGCCCCTGTTTACTTATCCATTTCTCTACTACTCAACAGAGTTTGATAAATGTAATTTTCTCATCCACAAAGTCCCAATTTACTTGGTTCACATCATTTTTGTACAGTCTGGTAGTCATCACTGTAGCTTAATGCAAAATATATACACAATGACCAACTATTCTATTTTTTTTTTTTTAAGATTTTATTTATTTATTTGACAGAGACACAGCGAAAGAGGGAACACAAGCAGGGGGAGTGGGAGAAGCAGGCTTCCCAGAGAGCAGGGAGCCCGATGCGGGGCTCAATCCCAGGACCCTGGGATCATGACCTGAGCCGAAGGCAGACGCTTAATGACTAAGCCACCCAGGCACCCCTACAATGACCAACTGTTCTAAAGTCTAAAAATTTTCACTTTACTTCTACATAGCACATTATAGTGTTACAAATACATATATTTCCCCCCAACAATACATTTAACTGCCATAAGCCTGTCATTTTACCAATGGGAAAAGGAAGGCACACGGAAGTCACCCCTAATGGACTTGCCCAAGGCCCTACAGCTATTCAGCTGCACTGACTAAACCTTGGTGCCCTAATAGGATTAAAATCAAATTTTATGCTCCTTTTGAATTTCCTCATACACCTACAGCAGGGTTTCTCCTCCAGAAAGCCTTTCTCAACATCTTTCACCAACTCCTGTAACTGACTATCCTCCCTGCATCCAAAACACACTTTTATCGGAGCACAAATAACACTTAATTACTGATTCCTTGCCCCGTACTCAAGACCCTCTGGAAAACAATCTTTTTCTTATTCATCTTCAAATACCCAGTACCTAATGCAGTACCTGACACAAAGTAGAAAGGCAAGTGTTCAAAGAATGGAATGAACACATTACAAGTGTTCAATAAATACTGTAAATATTTAGAGCACATCTAAACATCTGGCTGATCCAATTCAAATATGTTTCAGAGAAAGTCACACTCCATTGTGTCTAGAACAAATCAGGTTAAAATATAAAACTTGTATTCAAAGAATAGATATTATCAATATAGAAAATATAATTCTTAAGTGCCACTTATATTAAGAGCAATAAACTAGTAACAATACTTAGTAATTCTAAAACACACAAAACAGTTTAGATGCTTCTGAATAATTGTCTTAGGAGTCACAAGGTCTACCAGCTTAAGACTTAGCCATTTTATTATGACTCTGATTACATAACAACTTGAATGGGGGAGGTAACAAAATCAGTATAAACTGTTAATTATACTCGAGTTAATGTGACATTTGCTTTCAAAATTCTCTTCTGTAGAATTTACAATTTTAGATCTGATTTTGCTCATTGCTTTATTTAAAAATTATAATTCTTAGGTCATTGGAATGGTCTTAATATTTCTGACTTGGGTCCAGCCATCTAGAAACTGCCTACCAATCTGTGCAGAGCTCTTGTGCATGTTGAACATGTGCAAGAACATGCATGCAAGCTAACAAGCACCATTTAATACAATTTAACATCTAATTCCACAGTAGGATACTACAGGGAACAAAGAAGCTGGATGGTAGAGCTGTTCTATAGCTCAAAAGTATTGCTTCTCGAATACTAAAGTAAAAGTATTTCCACTATAGTACCTATACAAAAAGCAATTCTTATTCCCAGGTACTCATGACCCACTTTGTTGAAAACCTGTGTTATCTTAGACAGTCATACAGAGTTCCCATTCTGATGCTAAAATATGTATTTGTTTTAATGTAAAAATTTAAAAATTACTTACCAGTCAAATTACTTAACTCACCGCCCCCTCAATGAGCACAATTGAAGCTCCAAGAAGATGGGTCATGTTTATCTTGTGACTTCAAGTACCCCGGAATCATACCACTTTGTACCCTAAGGGTATTCATATCCCAGTTTGAGAAACAGGGATCTAAACAATTAAATAGCCATAACACTTAAAAGTGACCAACATGTTCCTATAATCCCATTCCCCAAACTCTTATGGCTAGTTTTCTCAACAGCTTTTCAAATCAGTATTGTTTTTCTTTTCAGCACTCATTAATATGTACTCTGTGTCAACACTCCTAAAAAAAACCTGCAAGGTACAAATTATTTCTGCAGTGACAGAATAATAGCCCATAGACCTTGTCCTTCCCATCTATCAATGTACCAAGCTGCCCATGGAAAACAGAGATGTGAAGAATAGTAGAGCTTTCACTCCTGTTCCCTTCCTCCTCTCTATTTGCTCCAGGCCCAGCTTTTAAGAAAAATCTTAGTAGTCATCACTTAGATGATTCATTCACACAAGCTTATCTAATGTCAGCATTTCTAATTCCCACCTCTCTTTTGCCATTACAAAAGTGCAATTAAACTATTTTCACATTTTTAAAACATTTTCACATTTTCTAGGGGATAAGAAAGATGTGCTTTCTGATAGCCTGAGAAGAGATAATTTTCCTACCCAGAAACCTACTTTGTTAATGAGATTCCAAAGTCTAGTAGATCTCAACATTTATAAGCCCTGTTTCAAGTTCCCTATGATGTCCATTATATTTTATAACAGACATTGTAGGCTACAGTAAATTTTAAGTGACACTTTAAAATGTTTTTAAAAGTTATTCGTAATGACTATAACTGATGGAAAAATGGGTCATCAGCTAGGCTAACTCAAGTTAACTAAGACAACTTTTATCTAAGATGTTTCCCCAAGAACAGAATTCCATCAAAATTTCAAATTGCCCTAGGCCGTGGACTTTTGAGGTCATTTGCCAATAGTTAAAAAATATATTCCAAGGGTTTCTGCAGAAAAACAACCATGTCCTGGGGTCTTTCTACGTACACACTCAGAATGGTACTTAATGCTTTACACACATTCTCATCAACTTGGAGAACAGCCTCTGTTAACTGGTGTTGTTCTCTCACAAATGGGGACCGTAGGAGTAGAAAGGTTAAGTAACTTGCTCAGTGTCACCCAGCTAGCATATGGCAGTACAGTTCCAAACCAAGGACTCTAACTATAAAACCGGTATGCCCTCAATCACCCACTGTCCTGCATCTCCTATACCCAAGAACAATATAGCAAATCCTCCAACCCCAGAAAGGATTTACTACTCCCATTTTCAAGACCAAGAAATGGAAAGAGCATTTACCTCTCCGTGACTGCAAAGTCAGTTTGAGGAGGGAAAACAGAACTCTCAAGCCCCTGGTTAGCAATCTGTCCACTAGTGCATCTTGTTCTTTGGCTCCAGATCTGTGATCATTCTAAAACAGAAACACCAATAGTTTTATGAATACCAAATATACACAAATGCACATATAATATGAAAAGCAAAATGAGGGCAAGATGAAAGCTGATAAAATTGTTAAAAGACAATATACTTGTTAACAGGTGACATTACTAAATGAGGCATTCCATAAATTCTATCAAGCCAATAAAACACTCACGCTTATTTTTTAGACATTTGCTTAATATATAAAGGATCTGTAATTATCAAAACAGTACCCCAGTGAGGTGCCTGGCTGGTTCAGTTGGTGGAGCATGTGACTCTTGATCTCAGGGTTCTGGGTTTGAGCCCCAAGTTGGGTATAGAGAGTATTTAAAAAAAAAAAAAATCAAATCTTAAAAAAAAAAGTACACCATTATGATCTTGCAAGCAAATAATGGCCCATGTATGTATATTCAAGCTGACAAAAAAATTAATTCTTATAGATATAGTAGTAGTCCTTTAACAGTATCATTTCCTTATATTCAGCAAGTAGTGGCTTTACTGATTAAGGTAGTTTACACCACAAGACTGTATTTTTCAGTTTAATAAGATAACTATGGAGAGAGCTTTCACTGACTTGAAATTCCTAGAAGCATAGCAATGAAATACTTTGTTAGCTGACATTTTCCTCCTTAAATTACAAATAAATTAACTGTCAAGCTTCAAGCTTCAGGCAACAGTAGAGTGGAACTTATTAGGAAGGAAAGGAAGGAAGGAAGGAAGAAAAAGGAAAACTCACAAGTGAAATTAAAGTGCTAAAATTGAGTTAAGAGTTTCCAAACAGGGGCGGCTTGGTGGCTCAGTCGTTAAGCGTCTGCCTTCAGCTCAGGTCATGATCCCAGCCAGGGTCCTGAGATCGAGCCCAGCATCGGGCTCCCTGCTCCGCGGGAAGCCTGCTTCTCCCTCTCCCACTCCCCCTGCTTGTGTTCCTGCTCTCACTATCTCTCTCTGTGAAATAAATAAATAAAATCTTTAAAAAAAAAAAAAAAGTTTCCGAAAAATCTCGCATATCAGGTAAAACTAGGAGGGAATCCATCTCATAATTAACTAAAGCCCATAAATCATGCTGATATAATATTTTCTTAGATGAAGCTAAAGAAGTCTTCTCTGCTAAGAGGCAATTTACAACTTGAATTGAGGATTAGTATATCTAGTCCAAGAAACACTTTTGTTGTTTTTTTTTTTGGTTTTGTTTTTTTAAAGATTTTATTTATTTGACAGAGAGAGACACAGCGAGAGAGGGAACACAAGCAGGGGGAGTGGGAGAGGGAGAAGCAGAATCCCTGCTGAGCAGGGAGCCCAATGCGGGGCTCAATCCCAGGACCCTGGGATCATGACCTGAGCCGAAGGCAGACGCTTAATGACTGAGCCACTCAGGCACCCCAAGAAACACTTTTGTATTGGAGTCCATATATTGTTACTAGCATGCCTCAAAGGAGATGAGATTTTATGTACCTCAACATTCTAAGGGTGAATAAAAATGAAGATCAAGTATGGAAAAATCACTATTCTTGGTGTATATATTAGCAGTCTATACGCATTGTTCCATCTTTGCACTCAAATACTAATCACTAAGAAAATGCACAAAGATACTGCCAGAGAAGATTTGAAGATAGTGACTAGATAAAGTTTAGGGATGTTTAGAAAAACAAATATGGTATGCCAAATCCACACATCCAATTGCAAACCAGGGTCTTCAAGATTACACATTATTTGCCATTATTGTTCTTTCCAAAGCTGTATGCTCTTTCTCGAAGTATTAAATTATGACAAATTTTAGTTGTTTGAAGAGGGACATGATTTCTAGCAAAAGAGCCTGAAGTCATCTGGGACCAAGACAGGTAAATAGGGTAGATAGATGATCAACTAAATTTCTGGTCTTAAAAAATGAAATGGAGGCTATAAAATGGATGATGGGGAGTGAATTTGACGCCAGCAGCATCCCTAAAGCAAAACAAAACAAAACAGAAAGTCTCTAGAGGAGACTTTTTGCCAGCAGGCACCACTGTGCAAGGCTCTGCCACAGGACTCCTCCTTGAGGTCCTAGTCAGCCACAGGTGGCCTCTGTACTCCCAAAGATCTCCCTCATTTTGCGTGTTGTTTAAAGCAAAATCCTAAAGCTCTTAGAATTGGAATGCATCTTATTCTAAGAATGACTTTTACAACTTCTAAATTTTCTTACTTTGGTTGAATAGACCCCTAAGGATGACTTTTACAATTCCTCTTGAATAAGCAGTATTTTCTTAAGTGGGCAAACATTCCTGTTGTAATCTTTCTCATGTTACTGATTTAAGTAATAAGTTCCTTTGCGTAACCTTATATCCTCAATTTATTCTCTGTAGATTTCATTTTCCAATAAAGTATGAATCCTGGCATACAGGAAATCTCAAAGAATAGCAACTCTGTAGACAAAGTCTATACCATTAAAACAGCATAAATGATATGAAAGACTAAGAAGATGATGACTGCAGAGGGCAGAACTGTAGGAAGAAACAAAACATGGTCTGTGGAGCACAACATTAACCAGGGAAAACAAGCTTTGCTCCTGGATCAATTACAGATCTTCTGGATTTTAATCTTTAACCCGAATAGAGCTTATTTTTATAAGTAAAACAGACTACCTGCCATCCACAATGTCAAAAGGAAAATAAAACCAAAAACCTCAAGAAATGCAAAAAATTACACAAATGGACTAATTTATTAGACAATTAAGCATAGTTCTATTCCCAAATCTAACACTTCATCAACACTACTGCATTTGTTAGTGCAATTTTACTTTTACCAGAGAGGAGGGGGAGAAGGAACGTTTTGTAGGGTTCAAAAAAGAGATGCTGAAAGACTCCTATAGAGGCAGATTCCTGCGAAATCCTACAGATTGAGATTACACACAGCAGACCCGACAACTTTGCTTAGCACCAGGCTGTTTTAATTTCCTCATACGCTTAACATAGCTTTTCTTAAAAAAAAAAAAAAAAAAAGTTAATCAAAACCTTCCTCTCTCCAAAGCAACCGGAGCTGACACATCAACTACTGCACGATACTGTATTAAAGTACTAGAACATTTCAGGAAAATAAGAGAGAAAACTATGGCAATCCAACAGGAAGCTTTTTAATCATTCAAGAAGACAATTAAGGACAGTAAATTTAATATACATGCCCTGTTTAACTTCTTTTACCGCCTATAGGGGACGTAGATTTTTAACTTTCCTAGTTGATTTAAACTCAAAGCATGAAGACTACGTATGCGAATGTTTACTTAATGCTGCACTCTGGGCTACAGGAAGTCAGCTACTAAAGAGTAGTTACATTAGGCGTAGATATTTATAAACCAACTGCAACTAGTGACCCAGGATTCAATTACAACATCAACCCTCGTATTTCAGCGTATGGGCAAATTACCAGTGGAGTCAAGAATAAATTCATTCTGCCCTACTGACGCTTTAGATCGGGTTGCACAATCCCGGGGCAGAACTGCCTTCGTCTAGCCCTAAAGCATCAGGTACTAAATACTGTACTAAGTTAGCGTCGGGACATTTTAAAGCGGGAAGGAAACTCAAGGGTCGCCTAAACCAACTTAGCCAGCCCATAATCCCGAATTCAGGAATTTGTCACGTCACTTGAGATCAGAACGAAATTAAGTTTTGATCCCTTTGAGATCTCTTAGCGCACAAAGTCAGGCTATCACTACAAGGGGAGTCCGACCCTGGCTGTAGAAAAACTACTTGGTGCGGAACTCGAGTCTCTTCCGCCCATCGTGGGGGACCGCACCGGTCAGGTCCAGCGAGGAGCCCCGCCGCGAGTTTGGGGGCGCAGCCGGGCCCGGCGGGGGCGGCGAGCGCGCGTCCCCCCGCCCGCTCAGGCAGCGTCGAGGCGCGAGCAGCTCAGCCAGCCTTGCAGAGGGAGCTCTCGGCAGCTCTGGGGTCCCTCTGCTCGCAGCCGCAGCAGCGCCGCCTGCGCCACTCGGCGGAGACGGAGACCAGCGGCGGCGGCGCGCGGACTGGGAGCGACCGCCGAGCAGCCGACCGGCAGGGGTATGCTCGCAGAGCGGCCGGGTAGGTTCCGGGGACCGGGCAAGCTGGAGGAGGGGCAGCCCGAGAGGCGTCGGCCAGGGCCCGACACCCATACTACACGGAAACCGGGCTGCGCGCGCGGCAGCAGTGGGTCCAGACCCTACAGCAAGGCGGGCGCGGGAGCCGGGACACAGAGATCGCCTTTCGGCTGCGGCCACCCGCCGCGGGAGGGGTGGAGGGCAGAGGGCGGGCCGCGGCCGGGCAATCAGTCGGGCCAAGAGCCGGCCTCGAGGGCAGAGACAAAGGAAGGAAAATGGAGTCGCCGGCGCGCGGGCCTCTGTTGCCGCCGCCGCCGCCGCCGGAGGCCTAGCGCGCCGCCAGGAGGGAGGCCTAGCGGGAGGGTGTGGGGGGGGCGGCCGGGCCGCGGCGGCGACGGGCAATGGCGGCGGCCGCGCCGCAGCAGGGACGGTAGAGGGAGACAAACACCCCCCGGCGGCGGCGCTGGCGCCGGGCTGCAGCCAGCGCCGACCGGAGCGGCCCCATCGTGACACCTAGAGGCGGCCCGCGAAACCTCCTCCACCCCGGGCCCCCTTACCTCCGCGCCACACCCCCTGCAGCGCCCGCTCCGCCGCCGCTCCACCGCTCCGGCCACCCGGCGTCCCCGGCCAGCTCCGCGCACCCGCACCGGCTACCGCCACCGCCGCTGCCGCCAAAGAAGCAGCTCCGCGCACGGTTTAATCGCTCCACAGGCTCGGGCACAAAATGGCGGCGGCGCGGTGCAGTGCGCCTGCGTCGGCGCTGCCGGGGCCGCGGGTGCTGATAAGGGAAGGGACGGGTGGGGGGGCCGGCCGGGCGACGAGTGGAGGGCGGGGGAGGAAAGGTGAGGGGAGGGGTTGGCGCAGGGCAGCATGGGAGGCGGCCCCGGGCGCCAACTTTCAAAAACGGGCGCGATGGCGTCACGGGACGCGCCGCGAGTCGCGTCACGCCGCACGCGCCCTCCCGCGCCCTCGCCCGGTCGCGCGTGGGCTCTGCGGGCGCCGCGACGTCCGGGCTCCCGCTGGGTGGGGCTTCCTGGGCGGAGGCCGCCGCCTCTAGGCTGTACAGGATCCCAAGCTTGTTTGACCTGGTTCTCTAGCCGCAGTCTCCCGCCCTGAACCCGTAAAGGGGGGGTTGGGGGTGGGAGGGAGGGTGTTTGGAGGAAGCGCGCGCCGGGCTAGTTGGTGGAGCAGAGGCGGTTCTTGGGCCGGTCCCCGCCCAAGTCTCCGCCCTAGCCGGGCCGGACCCTCCCTCCCAGCTCCCCACCGCTGCCAGCCACGGTGTTAAGGCCGGGCTGGTCCCCATACACTCCCAGCTCCTCAGAACTGTACAGCGCCCGCGACAGAGAGCGAGAAGGGCTGTCCTTGCCCAGTGGCTTTTGAGGGATCTCTCCGCCTCCTAAAACCGGGTGCAAGAGAAGGCATGGGCTTCCCCTTGGTGTCACCAGGCCACTTCAGCCAAGAAAGGCCGACGGAAGACCAGATTTGATGCTTTTACACGACCATACCGGTCTTTTGCCAAAAGGACTTTCTTATTTGGCGTGATTTAATGCTGTATTTTAAAACGTACATTTCTTGTCTCTGCTCGAGAGTTAAGTTCTCTGTGGGCGGCGCCCTTCAGCCCTTCAGCCTTACAGTGCGGTCGTCCCTCCCCCTCCCCAGGAAGCACCTGCGGATTCTACCCAACCAGCGGTGAAGTTCACCGACCACAGACTGGAAGATGTTCTGGTGACCCAGAGAGGAGAGCCTTTGGTACTTAGGGGAATCTGACTCAGGACTGTATTGTGAACTCCCATACCTTAGATGTCACGGACAACAAACGGACCCAGCATCAAGGAGACAGTTTTTGCTCCATTCAGCTGATTGTTCTATTATGAGGATGCCAGTCCAATATTGACATTTTCTCGGGGTTTTGTTGAAAAAGGGAATCAGAAATCTAGATTTTTGTAATGTAAAATCTTCAGGTATTTAGGTGTTAGCAACTCAGGCGTTTTTAAACTGTATGAGCTGATTAAACCATATATATGTGTGTGGGCTATCACTTGGAGGAAAGAGTGAAGAGGAATTCCAAGGCCAGATCCTAGACACTCCAGCATTTAGAAATAGGATAATGGAGAAGGAAACTAAAAGGGGGCAGCCAGGAAGACAGAAAAAAATCCACAAGCGTGTTGAATTTGGAGTCCGTGGGCAGAGAAGGTTTCCGTAGGGGGGGAGTGGTCAACTGTGTCTAATGCTGCTGAGAGGTCAACTTGGGCCAGAGACATGGCTTTTGGATTGGTCACCTTGGAATTCAATGGAGAACATCATTGGCGAATTTGGCTTGATTCATGTTGGTAAATCGAGACTTGGACCTTACTAGAATGGGTTGAGAATGAATGGAAAAGTAAGGAAATAGAGACAGCACACGTAGGCAACATGAGAAGCTTTGCTGTGAAGGGAGCAAAGAAATTTAGGGATAACTGGAAAGATACGGACTCAAGGGAGGAGATGTTTTAAAAAATGGTAGGGTTCTGGAGCATGTTTATGTGCCATTGGGAGTGATACAGGAGAGAGAAGGCTTGCTTGACCTATATAGGAGTGAAATCCATGAGAGGATATAAGGAAACTAGGAGGACTAACCTTGGATAGGAACAGGATGCTTCCATTGTGATAATGGGTAATAAAGGTGAAGATCGATGCAAATGCTGGTGAGGGTAGGGGGAGCAAGTGTACAACTTTCCTAGTAGGACTGCCTTGGCAGCATTGGGTACCCATTTGAAGTTTGTGATCATGAATTTAAAGTTAAACCAGTTGGCCTAGTATGTGTTTTTTTCCAGCAATATTCAGCTGCTTGGGTACAGACATGCAGGAAAGAGATAATTTGGTTTCTCAACACCAGGGCCCAAGTTTTCTGGTTCCTAATCTCAGGTACTTGCCTTATTAATCACTTACTTAATATTCTAGAAATGTGTGAATATTTGAAAAATTTACATGTGACCCCTTTTTCTAGAAACCAAATGATTCCATTTGTCTCTTATGTATACCCGAGGACTCAAAAATAAAGGCAAACTTAGTGGAAATTACCAGATACCTCTGGAATATTTACATCTTGCATTTTCTTCAGCCCTCCACCCCAAACACCTCCTGGTATACCTAGAAACTATGTACTGGGAACAACAAGGCTGACTTGCGCTTAAATTCTTAGCTTCTTTTTCTTTCTGGCACCTTTAATAATCTGATTAATAAACTTTCTGTAAGACTTTACCTCAAACCATCTTCCTTATCTTTAAGAGTAAGCTATAAGAATGTCTTCTAAAGCTTTAATATGGGCAAATATAAGTCAATGTATTTAGATGGAAAAAACTTCAACTATATTTACAATGATATTTACAGCTGCTATGGCCTGAATATTTGTGTGCCTCTCAAAATTCATATTTGAAATCCTAATGCTCAATGTATTAGTAGGTGGCGCCTTTAGGAGGTACCTAAGTCATGAGGGTGGAACCCTCATAAATAGAATAAATGCCTTGTAAAAGAGGCTTAATAGAGATCCCTAGTCCCTTCCACCATGTTAAGGACACAACCAGAAGGCAATGGCTATGAACCAAGAAGAGGGCCTTCATCAGAATGCAATCATGTTGGTACCTTGATCTTGGACTACCCAGCCTCCAGAACTGTGAGCAATAAATTTGTTGTTTATAAGCCACCCAGCCAGGGGTATTTTGTTATAGCAGCCTGAGACAACTATATTTATAACAACTATATCAAGGGCGCCTCGTTGGCTCAGTTAGTAGAGCGTGTGACTCTTGATCTCAGGGTTGTAAGCTGGAGCCCCACACTGGGTGTAGAGATTACTTGCAAGTAAAATCTTTAGGGGTTCCTGGGTGCCTCAGTCAGTTGTGCGTCTGACTCTGGTTTCCGCTCAGGTGGTAATCTCATGAATCCCAAGATCGAGCCTGCACGGGGTTCTATGCTCAGCGCTCAGTGGGAAGTCAGCTTGAAGATTCTCTGCCCCTCCCCCCATGCCTGCTCGCACTCTCTCTCTAATAAATAAATCTTTAAAAAAAAAAACAAACTATCAATTGTATGACCTCTTGAAGCATCAGTTAGAAGCCAAGAGTGGGGTCCAAGTGGCCTTGGAGCCTGCTTTCTGAAGACAAAGATCCCAGGTGCTATTCTGACCCAGGGCTGAGAAAATGCTGAGGATCACTAGAAAGGAACAAAAGGAAATGTTTTCTTCTCCCTGTAGGAAACAGGGATATGTCCTGTTTCATGGAATTGACTCCAAAGACCAAGAAATGGAGAGCCAAACCAAAAGGATAGGATGCTTCAGGCTGGACAGAAACAAGCTGAGAGCAAAAAGTAATATGATGAGAGCATGTGAAACCACTGGGAAGATAAAAATAAGGACAGATTTGTTCCCTGCAGTACTACTCCAGACTACCTCACCAATGAGAACTGTGGTGATTTAAAACCACTCTGTGATTTAAGGAAGAATTCTTCTCATGAACTCTAAGGTTTGTAGTCCACAGGAGTCCAGGGCATTATCAGCTGGGGCTGTCAGCTTACCACATGGCAATGTGAAGTCACCACGTTCCAGGATCTGGTCCTCAGCCTCACGGGCAGGACGAGAAATGTAGTCTGTATCGTAAGAGTGTATTTTTTCCTCAGGGACTTGTCAGGTTCACAGGAGCTTGATGGATAAGCAGAGGGCTGCTTTACTAACTGGCAAGTGGACCAGTGTCCTTGTGCTGGCAAAAGGCATGTTCTTTCCCTACAGGAGAGCCTCCTGGGAAGCCAAATTACTAGAAAGCTTGGTGAGCAGTTGATTAGATTAAGAGATGTAAATTATATAACTTAAATGTTTAATATTGCCCTCTCTAGATGCTAGAGTCAGATTGTCCAGGATTTTAATCTTATCTTGGCTCTTTATTAGTTGTGTGATCTTGGGTGAATTATAACAACTGCAGATTTCTTCTCTATGAGATAGGATGATAATTGTACTTCACACAGGATTAAACAAGAAAATGCAAGTAAAGCTCTTGGCATAATTCTAGACACCAGTAATTGTACAAAAAATGTAAACTATTATTATTTTACTGTTATGCTTCTTGTTACCTACCTTCACTCCCAAATCATCCTTCTAGTGGACACTGTCTTTCTAGATTCATTAACAGAATCAGTTACTGACTGGGCTTTCCTTGGCCTAGGAGCCATTCTTTCTGGGAATGGTGTACTTTGTGCTGTAATTCTCAGAAAACAATTCTATTTCCAAGATCTTCCTTGGTTCCCCCTGTTGCCCCATGTAAAGTCTGCTATTATTACGATCCCTTATGTTTTGTTTTGTTTTTGTTTTTGTTTTTAACTCTTTAAGCAAGAAAATCAACAATGGAGGAGAGGTGTTGATTTTCTAAGTAAAAATGGGCAGGAATCTTCTTGCCCACTTTGGGGGTAAGACCTAAAGTTACACCTGAATACCCCTGTTGTGTCTGTATCTATTATGTGAGATAGAATCCAATTTAGCAAACATTTATTGAGTACCTGCTGTTCTAGGCACTGGGGATATAAAAGTGACCCAAAATGTGTTTCCTGTCCTTGAACTCAAAGTTTAACTGGTCAGACTGGTTAAAAAAAAAAAAAAAAAAAAAAAAAAAACAGAACAAAACAAAACAAAAAACAATTATTGTGAAAATGGTTATAATGGGAAGAAGTGGATTCACAGATAAAGGAGTAAATCATTCTCTAGGAGTATCTCATTTCAACTGGGTGGTAAAGGATCAGAAGGCATTAACAAGCAAGGCAAAGTCATGTAAGGTGAAAAGGAGCCATAATCAAGAGCATAAAAGGGCACAAGAATGTTGGGAGACAGCAAGTCATTCTACACCATTGAACTAGGGACACTAAACCTTTTTTTTGACACTAAGCCTTACAAGACATTTGGAAAGTTTTCACAGTGTCAAGGGCAACCACTTTCTCCTAACATTTTAAAGACCTGCCCTTTCATATCCTCTCCTACCCAGACCACAAGGATTTTTTTCTTTACTGATGTCTACTTTCTTTAGACCCCTGTAAAAAGCCATGTTTATTTTTTACCTCTTAGCTCAAATTACTGCTTTCTAGAGTCTAAAGGACTTTACCTAGACCTACATCCCACACTGGGGGATGTGCTCTTTTGTTTTCTGTGCTCTAACCTGCATTTTTGAGGCATGCACTGATCACCTTTTAATAATCCATCTCATCGGGGTGCCTGGGTGGCTCAGTCGTTAAGTGTCTGCCTTCGGCTCAGGTCATGATCCCAGAGTCCTGCGATCGAGCCCCGTGCATCGGGCTCCCTGCTCAGCGGGAAGCCTGCTTCTCCCTCTCCCACTCCCCCCTGCTTGTGTTCCTTCTCTCGCTTTGTCTCTCTCTGTCAAATAAATAAATAAATAAAATCTTCAAAAAAAAAAAAAATCCATCTCATCTGTACGTCTTTCATTTTGCAAAACATCTTCACGTCTGCCCTTTCAGTTGATGTTCACAGCTCCGTTTGAAGAGCCAGACACAGTTTTGTCCTAAACTCAAGAAATGATGTGACTTGCTCAGAGTCGTCCAGTAACTTGTTGGGAAAACCAGAAATGAGTGCTCAGATCTTCCAGCCCCAGCCCCTCTCTTCCAGTTCTTTCAATGGCTGCTCAGAAGTCCTCACTGTCAGAAACATTTCCATTTTTA
>NW_022589733.1:17519174-17539916 GCF_004348235.1 Phoca vitulina | reverse complement strand
TATATGTATATGTATGTGTATATGCACATTTCACTATTTTTTCTGTGAATGTATGCTTTGTGTCTTTGTATGTGCATGCATTTTTACTTTTATTTATTTACTTTTTAAGTAGGCTCCAAGCCCACTGTGGAGCCCAACACAGGGCTTGAACTCATGACCCTGAGATCAAGACCTGAGCTGAGGTCAAGAGTTGGATGCTCAACTGACTGAGCCACCCAGGCACCCCTGTGCATGCATTTATAAAAATAAAAGCATAGTGCTCAACTTAGTATAATAGTATAGTAATTTCATTCTTTTAAATGACTAATATTCATTATTATAGATGATCATAAATTTATTTAACTAGTCTTTTGTTGAGGGACATTCAGATTATATTCATTCTGGCACCAGTGTAGACAACTCTAGAATAAACATCCTGCTACATATGTGTGTGTGTGTGTGTGTGTGTGTGTGTATGTAACAGCTTTACTGAGATGTAAATCACGTTTGATTCAATTGACCTGTTTAAAGTATACGTTTCATTGGTTTTTAGTATACTCACAGAATTGTGCAACCATTACCACAATCAATCTTAGAATATTTTTATCACCCCCAAAAGAAATCCCATACATTTTAGCAGTCAGCCTTCCTATTTTCCCCATCCATTCTCCCCACCTCCCCAGCCTAGGCAACCACTAAACTATTTTCTGTCTCTATATACTTGCCTATTCTAGACTTCTTATATAAAGAATCATATAATATGTGGGCTTTTGTGACTAGCTTCTTTCATTTAGCATAATGTTTGCAAGGTTTATGCATGTTTATTTTTTTTTATTTTTATTTTTTTTTTAAAGATTTTATTTATTTATTTGAGAGAGAGAAAGCATGAGAGGGGGGAGGGTCAGAGGGAGAAGCAGACTCCCTGCCGAGCAGGGAGCCCGATACGGGACTCGATCCTGGGACTCCAGGATCATGACCTGAGCTGAAGGCAGTTGCTTAACCAACTGAGCCACCCGGGCGCCCGGTTTATGCATGTTTATATCAGTATTTCATTCCTTTTAAAAAAGCTTTATTGATATTTTATTGATATATTTCATATACCATACAATTTGCCCATTTTAAGTATGCAATTCAGTAGTGTTTAGTGTATTTACAGATATGTGCAACTATAGTCAATTTTAGAATATTTTCATCACCTCAGAAAGAAATTCTGTACCCTTTAGCTATTTCCCTGCATCCCCCATTCCCAGCCATGCACAATCTTCTTTGTATATCTATAGATTTGCCTATTCTGGACATTTCATATGAATGGAATTATGTAATATGTGATCTTTTGTGATGGGCTTCTTTCACTTAGCATATTTTCAACACTCATCCATGTTTTAGCATGTATCAGCACTTCATTCCTTTTTATGACCAAATAATTTTACATTGAGTGGATATATATCACATTTTGTTTATCCATTCCTTGATGGACATACTCTTTTTTTAAAGATTTTATTTATTTATTTGACAGAGAGACACAGTGAGAGAGGGAACACAAGCAGGGGGGAGTGGGAGAAGGAGAAGTAGACTCGCTGCTGAGCAGGGAGCCCGATGCAGGGCTTGATCCCAGGACCCTGGGATCATGACCTGAGCTGAAGGCAGATGCTTAACGACTGAGTCACCCAAGCGCCCCCTGATGGACATATTCTTTACTTGTAATCTGTGTCTTTATAGTTAGCATGGGTTTCTTGTAGACAGCGTATAGTTTGGTCTTTTTTTATCCTGTGTGACAGTTTCTAGTTTTTAATTGATGTGATCACTTCTTCATTTATGTTTAATGTAAGTATTGGTATGTTTGGGTTTAAGTCTACCATATTGCTACTTTTTTCCTATTTGTACCATTTGTTCTTTGTTCCTTTTTTTCTACTCTCCTTTCTTCATTTATATTATTTTAAAAATTCTAGCTCACCTTAGATTATTGGCTAAACATTCCTCTTTTTTTAAGTGGTTGCTTTAGGGTTTATACTATACATCTTTAACTGATCATGGTCTATATTCAACTAATATTATTCCACTCATGTGTATTATACATTTCCATTTGTTCTTTGTGCTGTTGTTGCCATGTATTATTTTACTGCTACATTGTTACAAACTGTTCAGTAATATTATTTTTGCTTTAAACAATCATTTTTCTGAAATATTCTTTAGTAAGATATTATTTACATACAGTGATAATCACACATTTTAAATATACGGTTTGAGTTATGATAATTTTATACCATTGCATAACTATCATGACAATTAAGATAGAACAGTTCATTCAGCCTAAAATGTTTCCTTGTGTCCTTTTGTAGACAGTCCCAGTCCCCATCTTCAGGCCCAAGCAGTCATTGATGTGTTTTCTGTCACTAGTTTTCTTTTTCTATAATTTCACATAAGTGGAATTATATATTATATAATCTTTTGTGTTTGACTTCTTTTACTTAATGTGTAATGTATTTGAGATTCGTCAATGTTTTATTAATATTTGCTCCTTTTTATTGCGGACTGAATATTCCACAGTATGAATGTACTACAACTTGTTTATTCACCAGTTGATGGATATTTGGATTGCTTCTAGATCTTGGCCACTATGAATAATGTTGCTGTGAACACTGGTTTGTACTTCTTTGTGTGAAATTTACATTTTCATTTCTCTTGGGTAAATACCTAGGAGTGGAATCACTGGACAGTTATACCTTAAAGAAATTATGAACCTCTCTCAGTGTATCTACTTCCATTTGCCACCACTCAAACAACAGAACACCAAAAGGAGAAAAAGTCCCTTCTTTCTCTTGCAGTCTTGTATTGTCCTTCCAGCACTTGCTAATAACAGAGACTAACATCATTGCTAGTCATAGAATAGCAGTCCATTGAGCCTAGTTTCAGTTTTACAATGTAGGGCAAAGAAGGTTGGGTTGGGAGTTGAGGAGCAATAAATTAATAACTAATACACCCTGTAGGCCAAGTATACAACCGTTACCCTGGGATACTCCTTTACTGTCATCTCATAATGCTCTTTTTATCCTTCCTAGTTTGATTTCCTGTTTCCTGGAGTCCATGTCATCCTCTTTTTTCTACATTTTAGGAAGTGTTCTCATATTTACTTTTTATTTTATTTTTTTTTTTAAAGATTTTATTTATTTATTTGACAGAGAGAGACACAGCGAGAGAGGGAACACAAGCAGGGGAGTGTGAGAGAGAGAAGCAGACTCCCCGCTAAGCAGGGAGCCCAATGGCGGGGCTTGATCCCAGGACCCTGGGATCATGACCTGAGCCAAAGGCAGACGCTTAACAACTGAGCCACCCAGGCACCTCATATTTACTTTTTAAACAAATATGTTTTTCACTTCTGCTTTCATATTTGTAGTTACCAAAGCCTCTTTTTTACTCCATTTAAATCTTACTCTTATTTCATGGACTTAAGACATCATTGGCATTCTTCTCTTAAATATATCAATGATAATTTTCTTTTTTTTTTAAATTTTTACCTATTTATTTGAAGGAGAGAGTATGAGCAGAGGGAGAGGGAAAGAGAGGCAGAGAAGCAGTCTCCCCACTGAGCCTAGAGCCCGATGACGCAGGGCTCGATCCCAAGATCCTGAGATCATGACCTGAATCAAAACCAAGAGAAGGCCACTTAACCAACTGAGCCACCCAGGTGCCCCTCAGTGATAATTTTCATTAAAATTTTTTTTTCTTCTGGGGCACCTGGGTGGCTCATTTGGTTGAGCATCCAACTCTTGATTTGGGCTAGGTCATGATCTTAGGGTCCTAGAATCAAGCCCCACATTAGGCTCCACGCTGAGCGGGGAGACTGCTTGTCTCCCTCTCCCTCTGCCCCTCCCCTTGCTTATGGGCACACTCTGTCTCTCACTCTCTCTCTCCCTTCCTCTCTCAAATAAATCTTTAAAAATTTTTTTTTTCTTCCTACTCCATCTTTTTCCTCTGAGTTTGCTTGCCTATTTGCTTGCTTGCTTTCTGTCTCTCTCCTTCCCTCCCTCCCTCCCTCCCTTCCTTCCTTGGTCTCTAGCTTTCTTCATATTTCTGGTGGTCTTTGGTTGCTACTCATATTTAAGAGTCAGATACTGAAAGTCTTTCTGAAAATTTGTTGATTATGGATTCTCATAGGATCAGTTAGATGAGTCATTTTTGGGGAGAACCTCCAATGTCTAATCTCCTGCCTAGAGATTGTCAACCAGTTTTCTGGAATCAAAATGGGAGAAGAAAGCTTGTGGGTCTTAGTATTCAGTATGTGAATATTTGCTTAGATTTGTTTCTTAAATAGTGTTCTGCCTTCAGCCTTGTTTGGTGTCCTCCAGTATAGAAACTGTTCTATCCCTTCCAGAGATTGAACTTTCAACCTTGGGGAAGGAGAGGACCTTCTGGTGTCAGTCAACTGCCTGTTAAGTGTGTATAAATAGGGGGGTCGAGATCTAATAATGCAACTACTTTTTTTTTTTTTTTTTTAAGTAGGCTCCATGCTCATCCTGGAGCCCAATGCTGGGTCTGAACTCACAACCCTGAGATCAAGACCTGAGCTGAGATCAAGAGTTGGATACTCAACTGACTGAGCCACCCAGGCACCCCTGTAATCCAACTATTTCTTAAACAGACTTTCATCCAGTTTTCCTATTTTTAAGCCCCATCTTCATCCCATCTTCTAGAGTTCCAGCACCTCCAATTCCTCAGTCTTTTGAGAGTTTGGCAGCCCATCCTAGGTAGTTTCTTAGCTTTTCCCATTGTCAGCTTTGGATTCAGCTTTATCAAGACTGCTAAGTAGGTTATCATTCACCTACCTGCTTTCCAATTTCCAAACTTGGGTTGCCTTTATTTCTTCTTTCATTTCTCCTTCTCCTTGTGGGTTTATGCCTTTTTGAAAACTGTTCTTCAGTTGGTTTACTCCACTGGGCTCAGGACCAAAAATTAATAGAGGTGTTAAATTCATCATCTTTACTGGAAGCCCTCATTATTTGTTTGTTTGCTTATTTACTTACATCTCTCTATTTAAAAAAAATTTTTAGTGGCGCCTGGGTGGCTCAGTCTGTTAAACATCTGCCTTTGACTCAAGTCATAATCCCAGGGTCCTGGAATCGAGCCCTGCATCGGGCTCCCTGCTCAGTGGAGAACCGGCTTCTCCCTCTCCTTCTGCCTCTCCACCCCCACTCTTGTGCGCCCCTGCCCCTCCACCCCCGCTTGTGTGCATACCTGTGCCCGCTCTCTCTTTCTCTCTCATTCTTGCTCTATCTCAAATAAAGAAAGAAAATCTTTAAAAATTTTTATTATTTTAGAGAAAGAGAAAGTGTTGGGGGGAGGGGCAGAAAGAGAGGGACAGAGAATCCCAAACAGATTCCCTGCTGAGTGGGGCCTACCTAGGGCTCAATCTCAGGACCCTGAGATAACCACCAGAGCTGAAATCAAGAGTCGGATGCCCAACCAACTGAGGCACCCAGGCGCCCCTAAAAAAAAAATTTTTTTTTTTAAATAGGCTCCATGCCCAATGTGGGGCTTAAATTCACGACGTGGGATCAAGAGTTGCATGTTCTACCAACTGAGCCTGCCAGGCACCTGCTTTATTCTTTATTTGCAGTTGCGGAATAGTCTATTGGTGGATGTGGTAGCTCTCTTTCTTATGAACATTTAGGTTATTTCCAACTTTTAGCTATTACAAACAGTGTTGCAGTTAATAACATTAACATTTTGCACTCACCTGAGTACTTGCACATAAAAGTAAGATATGCTTACCTTTACACAAGTATACCTATAGGATTTTTTTAAAAATATGCACAGGTTTTATTATGAAAGATACTGTCAAATTATTTCTCCACAGAGGTTGTACAATTTATACTCCCACCTGTAATGTATGAGAGTGTTTCCCTGTATCCTTTTGATCTTTGCCAGTGTCCTAGATGAATGCTGTCTCAGTGTGGTTTTACTGTGCATTTCTCTTATTGCAAATGAGATGGGGCATTTTTTCATATGTTTAAGAGCTATTTATATTTCCTTTCCTGTTAACTCTTCATCTCCTTTTCCTGTTTTTCTACACTATTGTTAATCTTGTTCATATTTCATTGTAGTAGCTTTTTATAAATGTTAATAGAAAAAAATCATACCTCAAGATACGACTTACACATATTCTTTCTATATGGGTTGATTATCATTTGACTTCTGACCTTTTTTTCTTCTGAGTTCCTCCCCCACCCACCCACATTGTTCTGGTATGTAGCAAAACTTTGAAAGAGTATTTTTGGTTTTTTTCTTTTATGATTTATTGATTCTTTGTGATATTTGGAAAGGTCGTCTTCCTCTTAACAGTGTTAAAATACTATGTTTTCTTTTAAAACATAACATTGCATTTTTTACATGACAATATTTAGCTCATTTTGACTTTATTTTTGTGTAAATTCTGAGATAGGGATCCAATTTATTTTTTCCCCAGGTGACTATCCAGTTGTCCCCAGATTATCTATTAAATATATTCCCTTTTCTTCTAATGTAAACTGTCCCTTTTATTATGTATATTCTTTGGCTAATCATGAACTTTTCCTACATTATTTAAAGGGAGTGTAAATTGGACTATAAAGCAAATGGATTATCTTGAGATTATTTACTTGTCATTTTTATATTATAGGAAAAAATACAAAGAGAAAAGGATAATGTTTCATCTATGAACATAAATATTCAAAATACATTGAAACACCTCCATTCAGATAGTATTGGCAGAGGTCCTACGGCAGAAGATAAAGATAAAAGGCAGTCGAGAAAACTTCAGAGTTATCAGTCCCATGGAGTTCTGTCTTCAGCATGTACAAATGATCACCAAATGAAAACCCTGTTAAAGAGTGCAAATCCAGTTAATGCTTGTTATAGGGAGAGTGGGCAAAGTAAGACTTTATGTGAAGCCAATTCAAGCTATAATCAAAACTTACATGAAGGAACAACTTTTGAAAAAAAGAATTCTGTTTCTCAATCAAGGTATAGTTTAATAATTGTTTCTAACTTTTATATATTTAGTCAAGTATTTTTTGTGCAGTACTATGTGCCACACTGTTAAGCCCTGGGATATAGATATGATAAAACATGGTCTTGGGGCGCCTGGGTGGCTCAGTTGGTTAAGCGACTGCCTTCGGCTCAGGTCATGATCTTGGGGTCCTGGGATCGAGCCCCGCATCAGGCTCCCTGCTCAGTTGGAAGCCTGCTTCTCCCTCTCCCACTCCCCCTACTTGTGTTCCCCCTCATGCTGTCTCTCTCTCTCTCTGTCAGTTAAATAAATAAATAAAATCTTTAAAAAACCAAAAACCAAAACAAAACAAAAAACATAGTCTTGGGAGGAGCCTAAATGGAAATGTTGAGAAGGGAGTTTGTATAGGCCAGTTCATCTAGGGCCTTGCATGTCATACTCAGGATTTTTGGTTTTCCCTCATAGGGCATGGGAGCCATTGAGGATTTTAAATTGAGTGACATCAGATTTGAATTTTAGAAAGGATACTCAGAAAAGTTAACCTGAAATCCTGTACCTGAAGTAACAATGTGTACATTGATAATCCATTAGCAATGTAGCAAAAACCAGTTTCTAAATTTAATTTGATAAAAGGGAATAGTGTGTGATGAAAATCTGGCTTAGGCTTGCCTTTTCACTTGTTCCTTGCACCTCACCTCCAGTTGATGTCCTTTCTCCCTCAGGTAGCTTGTGGGGCCAGACCTGGGATTGTAGTGTTTCTTAAACCCTTACTTGTGTTCTCTCCTCTGATGGTTACTGTGCCAGGAGGGAAACTGAAGAGTATGCTGCTATATTCTGGGAAGGTTGCAGGGTGAACAGGATATTAGGGAGATGGATTACATCATCATCACCCCTTTTTTCCTTTGCAAAACCATTCTTGATGTCAATTTAACTTCATTTCTCAGGGATATGGAATTGGAAAGCATTGAGATACGTTCTTGGGCCAGCCTTCTTGCTCTCTGATTCTGTTCTTTCCTTTTTTTTTTCCGCCTCATTCCTTCCTGTTTTCCTTTTTCTTTTTTTAAGTTTATTTATTTATTTCAGTAATCTCTATACCTAGTGTGGGGCTCGAACCCATGACCCTGAGATCAAGAGTCTCATGCTCTACCAACCGAGCCAGGTAGGTGTCCCATGTTTTCCTCTTTTATAACTTTTCCCCCATGTTTCTGCTGGCATCAGTATTATTGCCCTTTGGAGTCTTGTAGATTTTTTTTTTTTTTTAAAGATTTTATTTACTTATTTGAGAGAAAGAGAACGAGCATGATCAGGGTGAAGGGCAGAGGGAGAAGCAGACTCCCCCAAGCAGGGAGTTGGACGCGGAGTTCGATCCCTGGACTCTGGGATCATGATCTGAGCCCAAGGCAAACGCTCAACCGACTAAGCCACCCAGGCACCCCTGGAGTCTTATTTAACTCCATTTTTGGAAAGGAGGTTATAACCATTACAAACACTACTTGGGCAGAATTTGATAGACTTTGGTAGACCCTGGTTCCATCTCCTTCTGCCTGCCAAACACCCAGAATTGCACCACTGCCTACAGAAACATTTGTCCACACACCAAACACTATGTTTACTTTTAAATATCTGGTGTCTATTTTCTTTTAGTGACCATATTTTTAAACATCCAATTCCCGTTGTCAAAAATAGAAAGCAGCAGTTACCAGTAACAGGTATGATTAAAAATATTTCTTCTTTGATTTTTTAAGAAAACATATTTAGGTGGATAATATAGCTAAAAATGTACATTGGTATATTTGCTCTCTAACATATGAGCCACACCTTTGACTCTCTTTCTGGTGGTGTAAGTGCCTCAGTCACCTTTTACTGATAACCAGAACCTTTCTGTTTATCTACTAGGGTGACTGGATATGTTGTACTGTGCTAAAGTTTATGAAAATCTTGAGAATTAATATATCGTGTAAATGTCAGGTCATTTTCATCAATCAGAAGAATCTTACGTGTTGCAGTTTTTTTTTCCAGATCCATTTACATTATGTTCAGATATGATAAATAAAGAAGTCATCAGTTTTCTAGCAACTGACAATCATTCCAAAATGTTAAAGTATAGATGCTCAGGTAAATATTCTTTAATTACATTTGTTTTGCAATTAAAACTTTGTATGAAATTAGTTAACTAGGATTTGTAGTAGTTCTGCCTGTGTGACTTAAACTTCATTTCCTTTGGAAAAATAACAATCTGGAATATCATAAAACACTCAAATCAATACCTATCTGCATTAGCCTGTGCTTCCAATATTTATTTATATGAATCACCACATCTAATACTTTATTACTTTATTATTCTATTTTTGTCAACAATACCATCTACAAGTTTAACTTTTCTGAGTAAGGTAAACATTTTTTATATTTTCAGAGAGCCAATAGGTATGTATTCTGGATAATGCTCTAAACATAAGACATTAAGTATTAAACAGTATCTATTTTCATGTCTATATTTAATGTGTAAATGTTTCTAGTGTTCCACTCCCCATTATTTTATTTTTTCTGCAAGTCTCCTGTAAATGTGCCACAATGCTTAACCCACAATGCTTAACCCAGCCCCTTCTCCTCCATACCCTGATATTTCCTCTTTCAGTGTCACTCTCTGCTCTATGGACAAAATTGAGGCTATTCTATAGTAGGCTTGAAATAACACTATTCTTTAGTCTTGGATATAGAGTTTGTCTCTTACTCTAAAATTAGCTACATCATCTGAATCCCATCTCTTTTTTCCTCCCCACTTTAATACTTGTGAAATCTTTCTTTTCATTACCTTTCTATTCATTAACCCCTTTTGGCCCACCTTAAACTATGTTCATTTCTCTTCATCTAAAAAAGAAAAATCTAAGGGCTCCTGGCTGGCTCATTTGGAGGAGCATGCGGCTCTTGATCTCAGGGTTGTGTGTTTGAGCCCCACGTTGTGTTTAGAGATTACTTAAGTAAATAAAAATTTAAAAAGAGAGAGGGAAAAAGTATTAAATACTTGATGTGACTTGCTGTCTCTTCAAGTATTCATCCCCTCTTTCTTTCATCATTTATTACCAGACAGCCTGCTCTTTCTCCTTTCTCTTTCATGGTATGAATTCCCTTCTTAACTCCCTGCGCTCTGGCTTCTTTTATTGCCATTCTACTAAACCTAAATGTTAAAGATTTCCTGAAGTCTCTTTTTTTCCTGCCAAAACCGAAGACTTTTTAAAAAATTCTTATCCTCTCTAGTATCTCTGTGCTGTTGACTGCCATTCCTTGAAATCCTCTCCTCTCAGTAGTTTAAAGACAAACTTCCCAGATCGTCCACCCAGGCTCCCTGGAGGTGTGCAGTGAACTCACAAGGCACCACACAATACTTTAAATTTTAAGTGAAACACAAAATAGTCAACATCTTTTGGATACCACAGGCACTACTAGCTCAAAGTCATTTACAGTTTCAGTGTTAGATTGCACAACATTCCTTGTGATGATGTCATCTTTGTGGAGCTGGGCTTTCAGTGGTTGTGATAAAAAGCAAGCACCACATGAAAATAGTATGGAACAGGAAATGAGGGTGGCAATGTCAGATTCCAAGGTTTGAGAAGTTGTGCTGTACCTAGTAGGTGCACATATCCCATTAAGAATAATTGTGATTAATAAGAATGAAATCTAAATATTTTTTTTAAATTTTTTTTAAAAAGATTTTATTTATTTGAGAGAGAGCATGAGCAAGCATGAGTGGGGGGAGGGGCAAAGGAAGAGGGGCAAGCAGACTCCCTGCTGAGCAGGGAGCCTGACATGGGGCTGGATCCCAGGACCCTGGGATCATGACCTGAGCTGAAGGCAGACGCTTAACCGATTGAGCTACCCAGGCGCCCCTAATTTTATTTACTTATTTATTTGAGAGAGGGAGAGAGAGTGCACGCACGAGAGGGGGAGGAGCAGAGGGAGAGGGACATGCACACTCTGTGCTACGTGTGGAGCCCAACGCGGGGCTCGATCCCACGACCCTAAGATCCTGACCTGAGCCGAAATCAAGAGTCAGAGGCCCAATCAACTCGGCCGCCCAGGTGCCCGTATTATTTCAATTTAGGTGTATTATTTTTTCAAATGGCTACTAAGTTATTAGAACATAAATATTTATTAAGTTGTTTTGGACTTAAGAGGCAAATCAGTATTTCTTTTGGCCCAGGGGTGCCATAAAAAATCACCAAGAACTTAAGGATGCCACGAAGTGGGAAAGTTTGGGAACCTCTGGTCTGACGCATTTCAGAGGGCAGAGTGGATGCTCTATAACTGTTCACTTTCTTTCATCCCTTACTTTGTTTGAGATGGTTCTCTCCTAGTTCCTTTCTTCAGTGATGATTCATTCATTTCACAGATACTTAGGGAGTGTTTCTTCTATGGCAGGCATGGGTATCAAAGATGAATCGATCTCAGTCCTTACTTCAAGAAGTCTAAAAACCACTCCATTTTATCACCTTTATTACTTTATCTTTCTCTTCTTGCCAAATTTCTACAGATATTTCCCCCAGACATAATCTGTAGCACTTTCTCAACACTGTGGCAACATTTACTTCTGTGGCATCAGCTGTCATTTTACTGATGATTTCAAATTTGTTATCTCTATACTTAGCTTCTACTTTGAACTGGTTATAGCCTCATTCCTCCATTTCCAGCTGTATCCAGGACATACTCACTTCAGTATCGTGTTTTTACTTGAAGCTTGATGTATTTAAAACAGCATCTTCCTCCCTGTTAAATTGCCTTCCCTCCAGCCACTCCATCCAACTCCATGTTACTATTCTTCTGGCCTTCCAGATTTCAATTATCTATAACCATTTTTTCTCTTTACATCTCCTATTTCTAGTCTGTCAAATTTGGTTCTTTCATTCCCACAGAGGTGCTTTTTGCTTCATGCTCAGTTAAACCAACTTTCTAGCAGTCTTGCAGTTTGAAGTCTCACCAACCCCCAACTATAATGTTCATGTTGCTGTTAACTTCTCTAACATGTGCTTTTTATCATGTCATCAAGCTAAAAGAACCCTCAGTGCTTCTCTGTAACTCAGTGACTCAAACTCTCTGCCTGGCTTTTTGTGAAATTTTGTTCTGCTTCCACTTGTTAAATTTTATTGCATATTTGTTCTCTTTAAGTCTTCCAGAAAGTTGCCATGCTTATTCCAAACTTTGTCATTCAATCAACTATCAGATTACTTAAGAATTATCCTAAGCTTTTCCCTTACCCCAGCAGCTCATCATTCACCAGTTTTTACCTCAGAAATCTCTACATTCTCCCTATAAATGTCCTGTTTCAGAATTCCCTCATTTATATTCTGGACTATTGAAGTAACCCCTCAACTGATCCTCTTACCTTCGCCTAAGCTTTCTATGAGACAAATGAAAATCATTTCCTTGCTTAATAAATATCCTTTAGTTCCTCCCCACTGACTTGAAGATAATTAATACTTAGTATGGCTTTCAAGACATTCTTATCTTGGGGCGCCTGGGTGGCTCAGTCCGTTGGGCGGCTGCTTTCGGCTCGGGTCATGGTCCTGGGGTCTTGGGATCGAGCCCCGCATCCGGCTCCCTGCTCGGCGGGGAGCCTGTTTCTTCCTCTCCATCTGCCTGTCACTCTGCCTACTTGTGCTCTCTCTCTGTCAAATAAATAAATAAAATCTTTAAAAAAAAAAAAAAAAGACATTCTTATCTGGCCCCCTGCAACCTTCACTAGCTTCAACTTTCCTCCCACATTTCTCTCTAGCCACACCAAACAAAGTACCTATAATTCTCTGACCATGCTGTGCTTTTTCACTTTTTTAGGCTTTTGCACATGTTCATTGTACTTGAAATGTCCTTATCTCAGCCAGCTTTCTTCCTGGCTAACTTCTAGTCCTTTAGGAGTGGGCCGCTAATAACATTAGGTGACTGGCAGATGGGGAACTTTATAATGGATGGAAGTGGCTAACGTCATCTGAACCTACTGATCAATCTTAACATTAAAAAAAGACTTTCTGTACCTCTTAATATGATGCAGAAAGAAGTTCTCAATCCTGCCTGTGAGGAATTCTACTAAAAACAATTGAATCTGAGCGCTGGGTGGCTCAGTTGGTTGAGCATCCAACTCTTGGTTTCTGCTTGGGTCATGATTTCAGGGTCATGGGATCAAGCCCCATGTCAGGCTCCGTGCTTGGCAGGGAGTCTGCTTGGAGATTCTCCCCTGGCCCCGCCCCCTGCTCCCTCTCTTTCTTTCTCTCTCTCTCTAAAATAAAATAAAATAAGGGTGCCTGAGTGGTTCAGTCGGTTAAGGGTCTGCCTTCGGTTAAGTGTCTGCCTTTGGTTCAGGTCATGATCTCAGGGTCTTGGGATCGAGCCCCGCATCTGGCTCCCTGCTCAGCAGGGAGTCTGCTTGTCCCTCTCCCTCTGCCCCTCCCCCCACTTGTATTCCTTCACTCACTTGCTCTCTCTCAAATAAAATCTTTAAAAATAAGATAAATCTTAAAAAAAAAAGAATCTGAATCTTATCAGTCATCCAGATCTAATTACTAGTTTATTGGACACACAGGAACATTTTAAAGCATCTAACTAGGATAAAATCAACAAAACCTAGCCTTTGAGTAGCTCCATAGTACAAATGACCCAGTGTTTACATCAAGTAAATGACAAGGAGGAAGAGAGGAGAATTGATAGATTAAAAGAAACTCAAGAGACATTTCAACTGAATGTAATGATGGAACTTCTTTGGATCATGGTTTAAACAAACTAACTGTAAAAAGAAAGTTTTGAAATGATGGGGAAATTTGAACACTGACTGGATATTAGATTATATTAGGCATAATTTTTTTAGGCTTGATAATGGTTTTGTGTGTTTGAAAAAGAAGCCCTTTTCTGTTAGGGTTGCATATGAAGTATTTACAGATGAAATGATACTTTAATGCCAATTCCAGCCTCCATAATCCAGTGTATACATGAGGGGCTGAGTAGAGTAAGTGGGTTGTAGGCAAAATATGACTGAGCATGACTTAATAATTATTGAAAGTGAATGATGGATATGTGGAAGTTCTTTTCCCCTTACTCTTGTGTGTTTAAAATTTTCCATAATAAAACATTGGGGGGAAAAAGACAACCAGGCATAAGGGTCACTTGTTTTGGATAGCTTTCCAAATAGTGACTCCTGCTCAGAACCAAGCTAGGTGGTCCGTTTATATATCAACCTAACTGTTCACACCTCTATTGTAACACTTATTTCACTGTATTGTATCTGTTGTCTTTAATCTCTCCTATGACTGAGCTTCTTGACATATTTATAATTAAGTTCCTGATTTCAGTTACCATCATAAAGATATTTGCTTTCATAGATTTTTGTTATTAGATATTTTGTAACATCTATATATCACTTTAATTTGTTTTCTTTTAGGTTGCATAGCAGTAGGAAAATCTCTGAATAGCCGAAATTTTAGCAAGCTCTTGCACTCTTGCCCATACCAATGTGATCGTCATAAAGTCATTGTGGAAGCTGAAGACAGATATAAAAGTGAACTAAGGAAATCACTTATCTGTAACAAAAGTAATTAATTCCGCAGCTTTGAAACTGTAATTATGACTATGCCTTCTGAACTGTGATCTAGAACATTAAATATATTAAAAAGCTAGAGGGCAAAATGTTGAAAAGAAAATGTCTCTGAGCAACCAGTGTTTTAAGATGTACCCAGGGAACAGATTTAGTCTCTGGTAGTTTAAAAATTCTTCCTAATCCATCTAAGAATTCCCATTAGAAGGGGGAGGGGGGAAGGAAATACCATATTAATGGAATTGATGTGCTGTTACTCAGATTGATACTCTATCCTAAATGTTTTCTGTATTTTTCAGAAATTCTGCTGACCCCACGTAGAAGGCGACAACTCAGTGGTGGATCTTCTACCTCTGGAGAAATAAGTGAATATATTTAATTTTTAAATAAACCTAAATTGCATATAGTTCTGAGAAAAAAGAGGACAACTAAAGGATTGTTCTCAGTCTCGTCATTAATGGTTCTTAAATGATAATCCTTGGCTTTGATGAAGGCCATAGGTCCTAAGAAAAGAGGCTTCTCACTTTCCGTCCTCATGTTGCTTTCTCACCCATTGCTTGCCAGCTGGGGAAGAAGCAGGAGGAAACTAACATTTATTAAGCACTTCCTGTATGTTAGGTGTTCTACAGACATTTCCTTTAATTCTTATAATAATATTATTATAAGGTAGGTTTTATTTTATTCCCACTTTAAGGTACAATGAGTTGGCAAATGGCAGAGCTTACATTCAAATGCAAGCCTGTCTTTCTTCAGAAGCCCCTGTTCTATCCTCTCGATCACATTTCTATTTTAAGAACAAAATTATTCTCCTATGTATAAGTGCCTCAGAGAGATTTTGCAGAAGGTTTAGGTTCATAACTACAGCACTTCAACACCATCAGAATTGAAGAGACACATAGAACCCTGCTTAAAAATCAAAATACTTCTTAAGTGATGAGTTAATTTATGAGAATTTTTATTTAACTATGGGTTAACATTTCAGGTTTATAACCATTCCAAATTTATTACAGAGACTTAAAGAACGTTATCACTGTATTCTCTTCATATGGAATTAATGCCTGAAGAGTAAGAATAAGCAGTTGAATAACCTTACTTGTCAAAATAACCTGGAATTTAGTAGTATCTATAGAGTTACTCTGTTACTTATTGCAAAGATATTTAGACTTGATACATATGGAAACATTTTGCCATATACTTTTAATTGGCCATTTTCACTTCCAAAGCCTTAAAAGAAGTTTCAAATTTACTTTTTTAAGATTTTGGGGAGGAGGTCACCTGGGTGGCTCAGTTGGTTGACCGTCTGCCTTCAGCTTGGGTCATGATCTCAGGTCTGGGATCAAGCCCCACATCAGGCTCCCTGCTCAGCGGGGAGCCTGCTTCTCCCTCTCCCTACTTCTCCCCCTGCTTGTGCACTCTCTCTCTCTCTGACAAATAAAATCTTAAAAAAAAAAAAAGATTTTTTTTTTTTTTTAAGTAGTCTCTACATCCAACGTGGGGCTTGAACTCAAAACCCCGAGATCAAGAGTCACATGCTCTACTGACTGAGCCAGCCAGGTGCCCCTTGAATTTACTTTTTATATCTGGGTCTTTTTCTAAGTTAAAAGTTCTGCATGCAAAATAAAATTATGTACAGTACTCCTATAGGGCAGTCCACTTTTTTGAAATATTTCCTGTAGAAACTGTTAGAGAATGGTAACTTTTCCATAGAAACATGTTGCACTTGGAAAACTTGCTTTTGACAAGGAGTTGGCATCAAGTTAATAACGGATATTTTTCAACAACATGACTTAAAAGCAAATATATAACAACTAAAAATATCCTATAATCATTTTACATAGTAAACTCATTTGCACAGCCTCATGAAATGTACATAATTATGGTTATACATTGATTACACAGAGGGATCCTAAATACTATTAAGTGATGTCCAGCTCATAAATACATACATCTTTTTTGTAGGATTAGAATTCCTTTAGCTAAAAGCAAATAGTTAATAATTTGGCCTGCTTTTTTTTAGAATTTATAAAGACATCTTGAGGAGGTATGAAGTAGATTGGTCTTACAAACCTCTTTCGCAAGCAGGCTAGGAATTTTGGATATGTTGCCATTTTCCCACCTTGATTTCCCTTTCTTTTTGAGAGACATTTATGACCATTTGTTTGGCTGTAGGTTACATTCAAATTTGAAACCATTCTTTTGAGAAGAGACCATTGCAGCATCTCAGCATTTAAAGAGCCTTGGCTCTCGTTCAGAATGGACTGGTATCTTGAGAGGGTTTGAAAAATAAGGGTCTCTAGAATTGAGCCTTCTTGCCTCGTTTCCCCTACTCTTTCCTAATACCCGATCAATATTAAGAAGAGCACTAAAGAAGTCACAGAAGGGAGCCCTGTGGGGTAGAGCTGCTTCCTCCTAGGCTGCCCCGTATTCAGCTGCAGTAAACTTTGAGGAATTGGGCACAGATGTAGGAGTCAGTGAGATGGCAGCTTCATTAGAGAAGTGGGAATTGGCTGTGAACAACTTCCAGATGCCTGTATCCTGAACGTTATAATAACCTGTCCTGTCCTGATTATGAGTTCAAATCATTTAGCAAGTGAAGTTGAAATCATGTATTTCTTGGATAACAATAGTTTTCCAGGAGACCCAAAAGTAAAGAGTAACGTCATTGGTAAGTTTTTTTTGTTTTTTGTTTTTAAAGATTTTATTTATTTATTTGAGAGAAAGAGAAAGCACAAGCAGGGGGAGCGGCAGAGGGAGCGGGAGATGTGGGGCTCTATCCCAGGACCCTGGGATCATGCTGAGCCAAAGGCAGACGCTTAACTGGCTGAGCCACCCAGGCGCCCCCATTGATAAGTTTTGAAACACTTTTTACCAATAAGTTTTTTCTTCCAACAAGTATTTATTGATCCTCTCCTATGTGTCAGGTACTGTTTTAGGCATTGGGATATGATAGTGACCAAAACAGACAAAAATTCTTATCTTCATGGATCTTGCATTCTAAGTAATACCATTAAGTAATAATCAGACATTATTTTTATTGATTTCTCAGCCTTCTGATAGGATTTTTATTTCTGTTTTAAAAGATCTGAGCTATGGCTCCTGTCCTAGGAGAGGTAGACAAATGGCTAACAGTCTTGACTTGCAAGGGCAAGATTTTCTAAGGTTTTCCCAGCACAACTATTTCAAGTCCTCCTAAAGTAAATAGTAGCCTTAAGTGTGAATACAAAAAAAAGCCCTCCATATCAGCATCTATCTACAATGATAACATGAATTAGCAATGAATGAAAAAGCTTAAAAGAAAACTATTTCCTAGTAATCATCACCAGAAGATATTTATGTTATTAACACCAACTGTTTATTTTTTCTGTTGTAGAAAGTATCCCTAAAAGCCAGATAGTTAAAAACTTCCTTCCCCCCTTGTGCAGCCTATTTTTTGAGTTTTAATCAAGCTGAACACCCATATAGGTAGTGAATGTGTTTTTTTAAAAATGAATTTCAAAAGACCCTTATTCTTTAAAAATATTTATCAAGCCTATTAATTAAAGTAACAAGTGTTGATATTCTTTTTTATTCTATGAAGTAATGGAGCCCTTTGGGAAGACTGTATCTGTAAGATAGGTAAGCTGTTTGTTAATTGTCCTCACAGGAATGTTGAGAGAATTAACAGTCAAATGTTTATAAATTCTTGTGTTTCTTGATTGAAAAGTGTTGCAAGTATTATTACAATAGGATTAAGTTACAGTTATTGAAGAATTCAGAGTGATAAGGCCTAGCTTCATAGTAGGCACTGAGTTTTTTAAAATTGACATGGATTTCTCTATGATGAGTAGTGCAGGCATGAAGCTTTCTCACTATATAGTTCATATCCTTAGAATAAGTTAAGCACTTATTTGGGTCTCAAGAAGATCCCTTTTTTCAGCAAGTACTAATATATTCTACAATTATTCTTAATTACAGAAAAAAGAAGAATTCGTAAAAACTTTACCGAAGAAGAAGTAAATTACCTTTTCAATGGAGTTAAGAAAATGGGAAATCATTGGAATTTAATTTTGTGGTCTTTCCCCTTTCAGCAAGGACGGAAGGCTGTGGACCTTGCTCACAAATACCACAAGCTGACCAAACGTCCCAAGTGTGCAGCTCCTTGATCGGAATACCTGTCAGTTTTTAGTTTGAACTCTTAAAATACAATGCCTTGAGAAAACACAATTTAAAATACTCTTCTAAACGCTCATGAAGAGGGAATCTAAAAACAGGAATACTGTTCTAATTACATACTTTTTGTGACGCTTTGTCTCATCGAATTATTAAAGTAATTTATAAAACAATACATTTTTAATGTGTAGATTAGTAAGACAAAATTCCTTTATAAAGTCAAACATTCATTTAGGAATATGCTTTTGTTTTTCCTTAAGCTCGAGGAACACAGGTCAGAGAAAAAAATGATCAGCCTTTAAACATTATTTGACATTATATTGTAATGGATACCATGTGAGACATTTGGATTTTAGTATATTCTTACCCAGTGAAAGTTCTTCCCCAGAACTTAGAATAGTTTCCCAAGCTGTTCAAGTGAAGTTCCCACACATTAAATCAATGTTTGACATTTTGTTAACGAAAATGTTCCTCTTCTAAAGGCTGATTATGTAGTTCCTTTGAATACTCCCAAATTCTATGGTCAGGTTCACTTCTTTTTGGTGTATGTTTATTTGTTTTGCTTTTTAAAAACTGAGAACATTTTTTTCTTTTTCTTTTTAATTTTTTTATTGTTATGTTAATCCCCATACATTACATCATTAGTTTTAGATATAGTGTTCCATGATTCATTGTTTGTGCATAACACCCAGTGCTCCATGCAGAACGTGCCCTCCTCAATACCCATCACCAGGCTAACCCATCCTCCCACCCCCCTCCCCTCTAGAACCCTCAGTTTGTTTTTCAGAGTCCATCGTCTCTCATGGTTCTTCTCCCCCTCCGATTTCCCCCCCTTCATTCTTCCCCTCCTGCTACATTCTTCTTCTTCTTCTTTTCTTTCTTAACATACATTGCATTATTTGTTTCAGAGGTACAGATCTGAGATTCAACAGTTTTGCACAATTTACAGCGCTTACCAGAGCACATACCCTCCCCAGTGTCCCATCTCCCAGCCACCCCTTTTTGTTCATTTTTAAGTTAGTTTTCTTCTAGTGGAAAACCAAACTATTTGATCTCAATTTTCTATTTTTCTTATTCTTTTTATATTTCTATCATGATCCCCAAAGGATGCTGTCTCAGCCTTTATTATACTTAAAATGCTATTGCTGTGGCAAGGTGATTAAGTATCAGGGCCTGAAACCTCACCTGTATACTTATGTAGCCGTTGGCTCACTGCCTCATGTCATTGTAGATTTCTTCAGTCCCAGAAGTTATTTCCCTGTAAGTTTGTATTCTTTGACCTTTTCACATCATGACTATTTCTACTTTGATAAACTCAGAGTTTTTATTAAATTTTTAATTTTCTGATCCATAGTGAAAATTCCAGAGAGCCAATATGCAGAAAATTTTCTATTTAAATCCAAAATTTCCTTTAAAGGAAAGAATAATTTACAATTAGGAAAATTCCTTAAAGCATTTGAAGTGTGAATGAATCTAGTCCATTATCTGTCAGTATTTCCTAAGCACTATGGAGATTAAATAGTCTGTTCGGTTATTTCAATTTGTACTTCTCAAGATTTATGCAAGTTATTTTAGGTCAAAAGGGAAAACATTTTGTCTGTTGTTTCAGCCTTACCGGTTTAGATAATCGAAGTTGTTTCTTAATATTGTTCAAATATGACTTAAGCATATTTTCCACTTCAAGTGGGTCTCAGGTAATAGTTCTTTATTTTTTTTAATTTTTAAAAAGATTTTATTTATTTGACAGAGAGAGAGACAGTGAGAGGGGGAATACAAACAGGGGGAGTGGGAGAGGGAGAAGCAGACTCTCCACTGAGCAGGGAGCCCGACGCAGGGCTCGATCCCAGGACCCTGGGATCATGACCTGAGCCGAAGGCAGACGCTTAACAACTGAGCCACCCGGGCACCCCAATAGTTCTTTTCTTTTCTTTTCTTTTTTTTTTAAAGATTTTATTTATTTTATTGAGAGAGAGAGAGCACAAGAGGGGGGAAGCGGGAGAGGGAGAAGCAGACTCCCTGCCAAGCAGGGAGCCCGATGCGGGACTCGATCCCGGGA
>NW_022589733.1:17459774-17519074 GCF_004348235.1 Phoca vitulina | reverse complement strand
GAGAGAGAGAGAGAGCACAAGAGGGGGGAAGCGGGAGAGGGAGAAGCAGACTCCCTGCCAAGCAGGGAGCCCGATGCGGGACTCGATCCCGGGACTCCAGGATCATGACCTGAGCCGAAGGCAGTTGCTTAACCAACTGAGCCACCCAGGTGCCCAATAGTTCTTTTATTGACTGGGAATTATGTATGTAACAGAAAAATCAAACACTGCTTAAGTGAAGCATCCCCAAGAATATGACATACTGTAGCTTAGACACTGATTTGTATCAGTTATTGAGGCTATATTTAAATTAACCAGTATTGGGGCACCTGAGTGGCTTGGTTGGTTGAGTGTCTGACTCTTGGTTTCAGCTCAGGTCATGATCTCAGGGTTTGTGAGATTAAGCCCCGCATTGGCTCCATGCTGGGCATGGAGCCTGCTTAAGATTCTCTCTCTCCTTCTGCCCCTCCCCCCCTAAAAAATAATAATAATAAAAAGAAAAGAAAATAACCAATACTCTATTACCTTCTGAAATATTGAAATTTTGTCCTAACCCTTGACTAACTTTTGGTTAACATGAGCTGCTTTTTTTCCTTCAAATGGAAATATTTGGTAATAAAATAAATGACATATCAAAAGGAAAGCCGAAGAATAATGACAGAGAACTGTATGGCTTTAAGAATTCAGACCTGGCCAAATCAACTGGGAATAAAAAATGATTTTAATAATGACAGACCTTTGGAGTTGGAACTGACCTCAGTTGTAGTTTGCTGCCAGAGGCATGAACTGCTGTACCTGGCCATTGGTGGCTCTCCTTAATTTTACAAAAATCCTCAGAAACATGGAGTTTACTACTTAGGGTAATAATTGATGGTCATTTCTTCCTTACATTAAAATGAAATGTGCTTTCCTCGAGCACCTTTTGTAGAATCACAAAAGTTGAATTTCTTTTCCACTATGCCGGTCCTTGAAAGGCAAAGATAGATATCCATCACTTTCCCCTTTTCCCTCTACATGCTTTATCTTTCATGCTGATAAGCCCCAGTTACTTCAGCGGAACAGTGTCATGTCTCCTATGAACTTAGTCACTGACCACTGGACACTTCTTTTGTCTTTTTTTTTTTTAAGATTTTATTTATTTGACAGAGAGAGGGAACACAAGCAGGGGGAGTGGGAGAGGGAGAAGCAGGCTTCCCGCGGAGCAGGGAGCCCGATGCGGGGCTCGATCCCAGGACCCTGAGATCACGACCTGAGCTGAAGGCAGATGGTTAACGACTGAGCCACCCAGGCGCCCCCACTTCTTTGTCTTTATAAACTGTGTCCAGAAAGAAATGTGGCCTGACTGCCAGAGTAAGGGATCAGCTTTGAGGGGCCCAATGAGGTTTTATGGACTTCACCTGAGATAGTTCTTGGTCTTCTACATGATCAACTCTCAGACTGTAGTTAATATAGTTTATGATTTACAGATTATAATTTTAATTAATTTCTATTTTGTTCTTAGGCTTTTATTTTTAACCCCACTACAGAACTTCAGTAGTCTCTTAAATTTCATCTTGCTACATTTATTTACTTATTTATTTTTAAAAAGATTTTATTTATTTATTTGACAGAGAAAGACATAGTGAGAGAGGGAACACAAGCAGGGGGAGTGGGAGAGGGAGAAGCAGGCTTCCCGCGGAGCAGGGAGCCCGAGGCAGGGCTCGATCCCAGGACCCTGGGATCATGACCTGAGCCGAAGGCAGATGGTTAACGACTGAGCCACCCAGGCGCCCCATCTTGCTAGATTTAATCTGCACCCAGTTTGTCATCCAGTATATTAGGCATCCCTTCCTGCTTCAGGTCATCCACAGCGTGAGTGTGCTGCTGCTTTCTCATCCAAGTCACTGATGGCAACTTGAGTTGGCTGGGCCAGGGTGAGAGGTTGGGCAGGCTCCTAGCAGCCTCTGGTTGTCCCTGCTCATTGGTCCCCTCTGGGCCTAGTCTTTAACTTGCCTCAATGCTATCATTCAGCTTACATTTTTCACTTTCTTATCTATGATGTGAATTGCCAGATGCCCTGTTGAAAACTGTAGTTGCTGTGTCTGCAACATCCTGCCTGGTATTCCTGCAAAAAAGAAAAAGACTGTAAATCTAGTCCTATCTTTTCCTTTTCCAACTGGTCACATTAGAGAATTTTACCTAGGGCTGATAAGTTCACTGGCCTGTAGTTTTAAACTCCATCTTCTGTCCTGTGAAAATTCAGATTTATGACTTGTAACACTTTCAGACTTCCAAGGGTGTAACTCTTAATGGGTTTTCACTCTCATTGTCTTGTTTGAACCTTACATTCAGGTTGGCAGATGCTATGCCCATTTGTTGGATCCTGTAACTCTTGCTGCCAACATTTGGCAGAGCCGGATCAGAATTCTGCTCATTTGAAACTCATGTAGGTGGTTGCTTTTCCGCCATATCCCACTTCCTTGTGATATTTAGAAATGCCTTATAAAGTGAGCTGTTTGAGGATAGCAAGATCCCTCAGAGGCCACACCTAAAGTTAAGCTGGATAGGTGAAATGGACTTGGTTTTTTCCCATTACTTTATTTCCCCTTGTCGCTTCTTGACCTTTATCCTTCACATCTTTTTCGTTCCTTCAACCCCCCACCCCAAGAAAGGAAATTAAAGCTGCCTATTTCTGGTGCGAAATGCTGGCTCCCTGGAAATAACATTTTTTAAAAACCCGTTAATAAACTCGAGTGTATTGTTTACTGCGGCAAAGATCACTACCTTGCAGTTTTAATAGGGTCAAGGAAAGAGGAGTAGAAAAGCGGGCTATTTATGAGGATTTGAGGGTCTAGTTTAAGGTCGATCTTTCAGTGCGGGGCTTGGTGAGAACTGGGCAGAGTTCATGATATAATAGTTTAAACTCAATAAGATTGAAGTACTGGGATGCTATCTTCTGGCACTGGGGTCCTCGGGAAGGTTTCTTAAGCTTTCCAAGCTTCAGGTTCCTCGTCTGTGAAAGGGTTAGATACATTCAGTGAGATAATGTGTGACTGTGGCACAGGTAAGCGCCAGATAAATGGCGCTGTCGTGCACTGGTCTCACTCCAAAGCCTGAACTGTTCGCGCCAGGCCACTTGGCTTCCTGGCCCCCGACGGCGCACCGCGAGCGCGGAGCGGGGCGAGGACCCCAGGCCGGGTGCCGCTGCGCCCCTTGGCCGGCAGAGGCCGCCCGCGCGCTCTCCGTCCGGGCGGTTCCCCCTCCAGCCGCCGTCGCCTCTCTGCGCATGGCTGCCCCGGCGGCCGCCTGACCGCCGCCCACCTTCCACCACCGCGGCGGCCTCACGACCCTGTGGGAGCTCGCGGACATCGTGGGCCCGGCGGAGCGCGGCAGGCGGCGTGGACCCTACAGGGCGGGCGGCGTGAGGTGTGGCGCGGGGGGCGGCGGGCGGCGGGCGGCCCGGCCAGGGTCCTCGCGGGTCCTCGGCGGGCCCGGGGGAGGGCCCTCTTTGTGGCTGCAGTTGGCAAGATGGCGCCGGTGGGGGTGGAGAAGAAGCTGCTGCTGGGTCCCAACGGGCCCGCCGTGGCGGCTGCCGGCGACCTAACCAGTGAGGAGGAAGAAGGCCAGAGCCTATGGTAAGACAGCGAGGCGGCCGGGCCGAGCCGGCTGGGCCCAGGAGGGCGCGGCCGGGCGGGGAGCCGGCCGGACTGGACTGGACCGTCTGACGGTCTGACGGGCCGTCGCGGGCAGGGTAGGTCCAGTCGGGTCCAGGCTAGCCCCGGGGCTGACCGCTTCGCTGTTGTCCCCATAGGTCCTCGATCCTGAGCGAGGTGTCCACCCGCGCCAGGTCCAAGCTGCCGTCCGGCAAGAACATCCTGGTCTTCGGTGAGCGCCGGAGGCGGGGCGTTGCCCGGGGAGCTGGGGTGGGCGAGACGGGCGCCCCTCTCACAGGTCCCAGCCTCTCTCTCCCCTGCCGCCTGCCCGCAGCCTGCCTCTCCCGGGAGGGCCGGAGATCCTGGCTGGACAGCCGGAGGATGGCCAAGTCCACCGTGCCTGAGGTTGGGACATCTCTTTTGGAGAGTCCAGTGATGCTGGCATGGAGTTGTCGGCACATTCCTTAGTCATTTGGCCGCAACATCAACCTTGTTTTAAATGTCCCAGATTCCCTGCGCTCATAGCCTCGAAGTTCACCAAATTGCGGATGTGGGGAGGGAGGGTGAGAATATGAGTAGGTTAGGTGAAGGAGGTGCGGGAACAAGATGACTTGGGGTCAGGGCTAGAAATGACACCGGGGCCATTTCTTCATCTTCATAAGTAGTGCACAATCGGGGAGACCCTGCAAAGGACAGTAGGTCTTGGAGTCCTCCCTGGGGACTTTCCTGCATTATTCCAGCCCTCATTGCTGGGTCAGGTCCCTTAGTGTGTCTGGTCTCAGTTCCTTCTGCAAGTGAGGGAGTTTGATCAGGTTCATTCATTCAGAGAACCCATTTGTTGAGCGGTTCCTGTAGGCTGGGCACAGAGACAGCACAGATATCTTTCAGACTTTGCACAAGAATCTCAGGCTAATGAGAGACTGATAGGTTGGTAATTGTGCTACACCATGTTGGCATGGCAGGATGACTGTGGGAGCATCACATTGCTTGATGTTTTGCGGGAGGGTACTTTTGGTGTCCGGTGTTTTGAAGGATGAGTGTCAACATGAAAGGGTACAGAGGGTTAGTGTTTGTAGGAACACAGAGGTGACAGGAGGGTGTGGGGGGTTGGAAGCTGCCAGAAGCTCCTTGTGGAAGGTGACGGATGAAGTAAGTTGGGGCAGATTGTGGAGGACTGAAGAGTTGATGCTTTCTCCTGGAGGCCCCTCAGTTTCAAGGCCTTTTGTTTCCCCTCCATCCCCTAATCCTCCTGGCAATAGCTGTTAGGGTAATTTTGCCAGTGTTTTTGAGGGAAGTTTATGGTCTTTAGGTGATAGTCACTACAGAAGCTAATAGAGGAATAGAGGACCGTTAGAGATCTTCATTAAGTGGGGCATCAAGGTCACCAGATCTGTGTTTTAGAAAGGGAATTCTGGCAGCAGAGTTGCAGGTGACAAAAATGAGCAGATATTGAAGTCAGGCTGACAAGTGTTCACCATGGCCCAGAAGGGATGTGGAGTATCTGAATGCAGTAGTGGCACTGGGGATGGAGAAGAGGCCTTTGATCTGTGGAATGCCTCTCAATTCTCATGTCCTGTAATTCCATATTATTAAATCCCAGGGGTGCCTAGTAATGTTTCTGGGTGGTGGTTTGTCTTAATGTTTAAGGTTTCTTTTTCGGGGGTGGGGGTGGTTGTTAGTTGGTGGGAGGGGGATGAGGAGGAGCTTGATAATTACTGAGACTGTACTTAAGAGTTTTGCTCAGGTCTGTAATTATTTTCACCAGTTTCCTAGCCTCCAGGATGCTTATGAAAGAGAGGTACTAAAATCAAAAGTGAATAATAGCTTCTATTCTTCATGATTATGAGGCAGGATCAGACTTTTTTTTAGTTCCAAGTTCCTGGCTTTAAGGTTAATTATATTTTGAAGATTTCTTGCTTTTCTTGTAGTAGAAGTTTATTTTGTGAGAAACTGACTCCACCTTTTACTTTCACTTCTCCAGATGCATGTCTTACAAATTGTAGGTAGGGCCTGTGGACCTGCCTTATTCCGTCCCTTGTGAAATAAGGATGACTGCAGTAGAATATCATTTTAGATCTTGGAATTTGCCACCTTTATCACCATCCCCCCACCCACTCTTACAGCAAAGCCTACTTTGTTTATGATGAATGCAGGTCAGATCTCAGCAGCAGGCTTTGCATGAAATTCTTAGTTGTCACTTGTGTAAGTGTCAAGACTCCCCGTCCTTGCCTAGAATAAACAGCACACTTTGCCTTCTTCTGTATATCGTTTGTAGGTGAAGATGGCTCTGGGAAAACAACCCTCATGACTAAACTTCAAGGAGCTGAGCATGGCAAAAAAGGAAGAGGCCTAGAGTATCTCTACCTCAGCGTCCATGATGAGGACCGAGACGGTAAGTGAAATGTTGATCCGTGGTAAGGGGTATATGCATGTCTCATACTCCGTGGTTGTGGCTCCTGCAGTGTGTCTAGGCATTCTCACTTTTCTGTTTAGTTCTAAGAGAGTTAGTCACAGGGCAACAGATGAAATGTATATCTTTGCAGGACTTTACCACTTTTTTTTTTTAAGTTTATTTCTTTAAGTAATCTCTACACCCATCATGGAACTCAAATTCATGACCCTGAGATCAAGAGTCGCATGCTCTTCCGACTGAGCCAGCCAGGCGCCCCAACCCACTTTTCCCTTTTAGAGTATGTTAATAAAAATGAGGAATTGGGACTGTTAGCTATTGCTCTGGGTAGCCCCTAATTAAAAGGAGATATTGAAGGTAAAGTTTCAAATGCACATAAAGGTAGTAAGAAAGATGTTCTTAAAAGCTTTGGAAAAAATAAATACATAAACACTTTGGACCTTTCTATGAGAGAAATGCTTGGCAGATTGATTTGGGCACATTGTTACTCTGCCATGTCCTAGTGGAGAATCTGAAATTCGTATGATTCAGAGAATAACAGCTCAATAGATATTCACAGTAGAGTTTTTTGAGTCTTTTTGTGACAATGTAGAAATGCTGATTGCCTGTGTTTCTTTCAGTGGAGGAAATAGAGGCTTGGAGGTGATGATGTTCTCTCTTAATTCCTTATCTCTAGAATATGGATAGTAATAGTTTCTACCTACAGGGTAGTTGGGAATATGAAAAATACATGATAAGAAAAGAAAAGTGCATGATAAACACTCTTATAAAGATTAGATATTACTTAAAAATTCTTTCTTATAAGTATAATGATGAGTTGGGTTGGAGTAATTGTTTTTTGTTACCACTACTCAGTAATACCTCTTTTATAAACTTTGAAGCTTTATGAATGGCTCTAAAACAAATAATCATTGGTGCCTAGGTCTTTTCATTTGTAAGAAGGTTATTTCATCTAAGGGTGAAATACCTGTGTTAGATTACTTTATATTTGCCTTTACCCATTTAAACAGTAGGGATCACAGTATAAGGGTGATTATATAAAGGAGCAGATCCCACCACCTCTGGTTCCCCATTTCCTTAGTGCTAAAACGAAGAAGATGAACCCAGGTCCTTTCCAGCAATATAATTCTTTGATCTCCAAGAGTCATTTAATAGAGGTCATAGATAAGGATCTCTTATTAAATCTTGGAGACCTGCATTCTATTAATGTTAACTGAATGGTCATTTTAGAACCCCAGAGGCCTGATTCCTGCTCTTCCTCTCCTAGCTTCCTTTGCCATGCCAAACATTGCCTGAAAGTTGTGAAAGAAAGGTAGGAGGTAGGCCTGGTGCTGAGGGCTCTTCTTAATAAGGAAGACAGGCATTCACGTGCTCAGCTGGGCCCACCAGCATCAGTGTGGGTAAGTCTGGGACTGAGGGGCCACTGGGCCAGGCTTAGAGGGCTTCATATTGTCTGAGTCTTTTGCATCCTGTTTTTGTTGGGCAGCATGGTATTGTGGAAAGCACTTGGGTTTTGGAGCCACCAGAACTGGTTCAGAGTCCTGCTTCTGTAATCACTAGTTGTGACTGACCTAAGCCCTCCACACCTCCATTTCCTTATTTGTAGAATTGAGTAACAATACCTATTTTGTAGGTTGATGGAATGAGAGGTGGCCGACTACTTGAGACACAGTGGTAGCTCCAGTACCCTTTTGAAAGTACAAAACCTGGTGTAAACATTCTGTGAACCTGTGTAGCTTCTTGTGTCAAGATGGCATAAGCATATATCATGCCAAAGCATCATATTAACCATATTCACTTGCATTTGAATTGAAGAACATGTTAACATTTATTTCAGATTCCTTAAGGTTGCCTTAAAAATTTCCTGGTCTCTGCATTTTTAGGCCACCTACTTGCAGGCCTTTTTTTGATGGAGGAGTTGCCTTACCAGTGATTAGTTATACATCTTTCATCAGTAGTCTTTTTTATTGTGTGATGTGAGTGGGTTATAAATAATACATTTTGCAGACAATCACACAGGTAGAGAAAATGGTCTCTGGCTTGTCCCTGGTTTGTGGTGGGGCATGACACGTCAAAGAACCACTGCCTCCAGGGTTGTGGGCATCTGTTTAACATCACGTGGTGTGTGTGCTCTCCATGCGCATGGCTGATTATGTGTAGTGGGCAGTGGGAAGAGAAGCTGAAGAAAGGAACCATGCCTGGTGAGGGGAAGGCATTAAAATCAGTGGGCTTCAGGTACAGGGCAGTATCCTTCAAGACATCCACAGAACCCAAACCAAAATCACTGTCTAAAATGTATTAGAGGGGTGCCTGGGTGGCTCAGTCTTTAAGCGTCTGCCTTCGGCTCAGGTCATGATCCCAGGGTGCTGGGATCGAGCCCCGCATCAGGCTCCCCGCTTGGTGGGAAGCCTGCTTCTTCCTCTCCCACTCCCCCTGCTTGTGTTCCTGCTCTCATTATCTCTCTTGGTCAAATAAATAAACAAAATCTTTAAAAAATAAATAAAGTGTATTAGAACTTTGAAAGTTTAGTTAGGTGGAGATACCTTATTATACTGTTGAAATAAAGTCGTGAGTATAAAATTTTTAACAGTATATGTTTTAATGAATCAATTACACAAAAAAGCATAGCTGACAGAAGATAGGTTTTTAAAAGTGTATTTTGGAATTTGTTGGGAAAGAAGTTAGTGAAATGATACTTATGATTGTAGGAGTTCTCCCTCAAGGCACTTTTATAAGAAAAGTATTTCTCAAAAATGATACCTAAAAACTTTTTAAAATAGCTTATCATTGTGGAGAATTATCTTCTATGGTTTGATCATCCAGGTATGATTTTGGAACCATGTGCTTCATTAAATGTCAGTAGTTGCACATTTGTGTGTATGTTTAATCTTTTATTATGGAAGACCTTTAAAAATAGGTACAACATAGACTTAGGATCATGAACCCCAGTGTGTGTTACTTGCCTCAAAGAGTTACCTTAAACAGTTCTTCAGCAATTTTATTTCAACTATATTCTCACTTCTTTCACTCCACACTGGGTTATGTTGAAGCAAATTTCAGACATATCATTTCATTTGCAAATACTTCCATATGTATGTTTAAAAGATAAGTTTTTTGTGTTTTTTTTTAAGATTTTTTATTTATTCATTTGAGAGAGAGAGTGTGAGAGCACAAGCAGGGACCCTGGGATCATGACCTGAGCCGAAGGCAGATGCTTAACCGACTGAGACACCCAGGCGCCCCTAAAAGATAAGGATGTTTTAAAACATAACTATATTCTTATTATACCAAAAATAACTAATTCCTTAATATCACCAGGCATCCAGTAATTCTTATACCTCAATTTTTATATGTAATGATTTTATCTTGGCATTTAAACACAAAGGTCCTGTGTCTTTGGCACCGTTTGTAGTTATGTGAACTCCCTGCTTAGTGTGCCTGACAAGAAGAGCTTGTTTAACCACAGGCTCTTCGGCACAGCTTGTTGCCCCATGGATTGTTGGTAGCTGAGGAGAATGGACTACATAGACTATAGAGCAGTTGACCAGTGAACATTTTAGCTTTTATATGTATCGTTTGATTCCTATTGAAAGCTAAAATGTCCTTCACTCTTTATTCCTCAGACGTTGCTGGAATCTCTTTAGATGTGGATATAATATATTATGGTAATTACCAATTTTTAAAGTGTAGCTAGTTCAGTAGGCACCTTGACCAAGGGTTACTGCTCACTGAACACTTGGGCTCTTTTCCAAAGAGGATTTCTTTTTGTGTTTTATCTGGAATTCTATGGTGGTTACCTTCAAGTTCTTTTTTTTTTTTTTAAGATTTTATTTATTTGACAGCGCACATGAGCGGCGGAGTGGGAGGAGGGTGGAGGGAGAGGCAAAAGCAGACCCCACTAAGCAGGGAGCCTGACGCACTCAATTCCAGGACCCCGAGATCATGACCTGAGCCGAAGGCAGATGCTTAACTGACTGAGCCACCCAGGCACTCCTCAAGTTCTTCTTGATGTGGCTTTTTTCCAGCTGTGCTGATGGTTATTGTCAGGTAGTAACTTAGCTTTACTACTTTTTTAGATCACACACGCTGCAATGTGTGGATTCTGGATGGAGACCTATACCACAAAGGCTTGCTGAAGTTTGCAGTGTCTGCTGAATCCTTGCCGGAGACCCTGGTCATTTTTGTTGCAGACATGTCTAGGCCTTGGACCGTGATGGAATCTCTACAGAAATGGGCTAGTGTTTTACGTGAGCACATTGATAAAATGAAAATTCCACCAGAAGAAATGAGGGAGCTGGAACGGAAGTGTAAGTAAAATAGGATTTTCTTAATTGGAAAATTCACTAGTGTCTTTGGATGGTTCAAGCCACCTTCCTTTTCATAGTGTCAGGAGGTTACAAAGCTTCCCTTATGGAATATGTAGTTTTGTTTGTACCATTTATTTCAGAGTTGCTCTTGTAAATTCAGTAGTCAAAAAGTATTTAAAGCAGTCTTATTCTCAAGCATCACAGTTGAAGAAAGTAAACGAATCCATATTCCTTATTATCTTCATTGGTTCTCTTTTAAAATAAGGGTTCTTTCCTCACCCCTCAAATTTGGATCAGTTCTGTGGGTCTTTCCACTTTTCTGTTATTCTGGCTATTGAGTTAGCATCAGTGGGTGTGGAGGCCTACTGTGGGATCTGCAGCTTGAGTCCATTGCCCTGGGATTCCATTGAGGCCCCATGGACTCTCTTATTGAGAGGTTTAAAGGAAGCCCTACAAAAGAGAAATCTTTGAGCTTCTACCTTAGTTCATTTTGGGATCCAGCAAGTATGATTTTAGTTAGAAATAGGAAGGTCATTTTTTGTCATTAAAATGAGAGGCTATTTTGAGACTAAGGACACCCAAGTCCTTTTGACAACAGAGAACTTTCAAATTAAACAAAGTTTGTTTTGTTTTGTTTTTCCTTATTGTGATTCAGAAGCTTATTTTTCCTTTCCCTTGCTTCTGTGCACTTACATCAGCTTCTGTCCACTTGCCAGGGAAATGGGAGGGGCAGGGGCTGGGGCTGTGGCGTGTGCAGCAGCAACAGTCTTGGCCAGGGCAGGCTGGGCTCAGCCTGGCTTTTTGCCACAGGATGATATCATTCCCTTTAGTGAATTGATGAGGGCTTCTAGGGCATGGCACATGGGATCTTCACACTTACTGGCAGAAGGGTTCAGAAATTTTGATGTGCTTTCTAAATCGTATCTCTCACTGTGTGTCTTCCTATCATAAATTCCTCTTGCTCCTGTCCCACATTAGCTAAAACAGGGAGTTTAACATCTAATTCTTTGGTTTGCTGCATGCATGTGTGTTTCCCGGGTCACCCGCATGTGTGCTACAGTGGTTGTTATGCAGCTCAGCTCGTCTGTCTTCAACCACTGACCTTTCTAGATAATGCCTCTTTTTCCCCTGGAATAGAGAACTTAAAGCCAACTTCTTAGAATAGTTCTGAGGCTGAAGAGCTGTTTGTCTTTCACTGCCCATTCACTGGTAACCCCAGGCTTACCCAGATTAATGGGTTAATGCCCTGGAGATTTCAGTCTCTGAATCTTTTTTCTTAGTGTTATAACCTTGTGAAGATTTTTAAAACAGAAAAAAAAGAAAGATCAAGCCAAGGATATTTTTCTTTCCCAGATAGGGAAAGTGTCTTTCTTGGACTGGGTCTGTTCTAGGCATCGGAGATGCACACAGCAGATAAGATGCCTGCTCCTGGGAGCTTGTGTTCCCATGAACTATTGAATTTATTTTGTGCTTAGTCATTGATGTCTGTCACTTAGGATTAGATTCAGCTGCTTGTGACACAAAACCCAAAATAACAGTGGTTTAAACAAGACAAGTTGATTTCTGTCCTATGAATGAAATCCAGAGGTAGGCAGTTCAAGCCTGGAAAGCAGCTCTGGGAAGGCAGACTCAAAAGATCCTGGCTCCTTCTGCTTATTGCTTTGTCATCTCTAGGGTGTGGTTCTCTTCCTCTGGACAACTAGAGCTGTAGCCTTCACATCCGTGTTCCAGGCAGCACATGGAGGAAGAGGAAAGAGGGGCTGAAGGGTGCGTGCCTATTGTCTTCCTAAGGAGGCTGGGAAATGTAGTTCTGTATGGCCATGTGTTCCATGTGTCAGGGTTGGGTTTGGTTCTAAGGAAGTAGAGGAGAGAGGACACAGGAGGGCAACTAGCGATTGCTGGAACCACGTCCGTGCCTCATGACTCTGGTTAACCTTCCTTGAAGGCCTCTGTTGTTTTCACCGCCCTGCCTCCAAGATGTTTGGATGGTAGTCGTGCCTTTGTGTTGCCTGTTGAAGGAATGCCTTTGTTAGTACTGGCTGTAGGTTACATTTTCATAAAGCAGTCATCCATCTTCTTGCTCATCAGACTCCCACTTTGCAGATCAGTTGGACTCTAGGTATTATATTGAATGAGCGAAGGGCTGTCACCCAGCCTAGTTCCAATCCAGTGCCGGTCTCCAGTCTGCTGAGTTTGGAATGCTGTTCCACAGTGGGCCACTCTTTCAGGATGCGATTCCCCAGGGGTCCTGAATCTGTGGCAGCTGTTTGGCTGGCAGTGACCGGGGAGGGCAGAGCAACCCCAGAGCTACTAGAAGGTGGTACTTGTGTAGGTTAGTCTTTCCTGCTTTATGTCTGGGGCTTCCCTTGCTTATCAAATAGAGAAAAAAGATTAGGTGCTGTCTGTGAAATCTTTTCAGGACTGTGGAATCAGTGGGTGATCAATGAGGTAGGAGGGAAAAGATGAGAGAGAGGCAGCAGCTAGGGTAGAGTACTCTGATCTCCTTCCCCTACCCACTCCCATTAGATGCTAAAGGGGGACCCCCCAGGTGGACTGAAATATTGGCCATCCCACCATTGGAGAGAAATTGTTAATACTGTGGTATGTGTGCCCCCTAAGGGAAATGCAAATTTTATTATCTGAATTACACAGTCATTATGTTTTTATCTTCCTTTTTCACCAATCTCTATGTTATGAACACTTAATTCTGCCTTCCAACTTATTTTCTAAAATGCTGAGTTATTAAAAACACGTGTGTTTCCTACAGTTGCTCGATAGCTATAGTTAAGTCATTCCTTCAGAGAGTGACTAGTCTAACCCTAGGCTTCTCAACTATTTTTACATCCTGGCATATGTAGAATACATGCAGTGCACTGGGTGATGGAGTTCCCTGGAGCTCACCGTTGGAGTTGGCGCACCCCTGCCTCACTTCCCATAGCCACTTAGCTTACCTGTAACTTGCTCCAGGCTCTGCCATGCTCACTGTCTTGGAATTCCTGGTTGAGTGCCTCATGTGATGTTGGACAGTGATAGGTATTACCCACACTTAAGCCGTTGTGTTTTGCATTGATTTGAAGATTTCTTAAAATGCTTTCAAGGAGAAAATTTGAGAACCTTTGATTTCTTCAAAATCCTTCAACAGCCATGCTAAGTTCATCAGAAAACATTTCTGTTTTTTAGGTTTCTTTTTTTTTTAATGCAGTGAAGATCTCTTGAGTGTTTATACTGACAATGAAATTATATGAATGAGCTTAATAAAGAGAAATTGTGGGACACCTGGGTGGCTCAATCGGCTAAGCGTCTGCCTTCGGCTCAGGATATGATCCCAGGGTCCTGGAATTGAATCCCACATCGGGCTCCTTGATCAGCAGGGAGCCTGCTGCTCCCTCTGCTTGTGCTCATGCGTGCTCGCTGTCTCTCTCTCTCTCTCTCTCTCTCTCTGACAAATAAAATCTTAAAAAAAAAGTTCTTTTCCTCTCCCTGTCCCTTTGCCCCTCCCCCCCTTAAAAAAAATATTTGAAATCTGTCTGTGGATGAAGAGGAGTATGTGCACCTCTCTCAAGGTTCTCTTTAATCCATTTATTTGTATTTTCTTAATGAGCATGTTGTGGATGAGACTAAAAGGCATTTTGGTCCTTTTGTCCTAATGGGTGTAGAAGGGTATAGAGCTGCGTGTTTGCTGCTCTAGCTCAAAGTACCTTTAATTATCATATCCTTGTTTTCTGGCCTGACATGTAAGCCTTGAAGTACCCATGAAAAGGTATGGGTCCGTGAGCTTTGTGTTCACTTAGCTTAACCAGGGCCATGGACTATTCTCAGCTTGAAGGCCCTCCCGTGGGATTGCACTCTTGGCCTGAAGTAGTGACTGTGTGTGCCAAGAAGTGGACATTATACCGCTGACTCCATTGTGTGTTAGGCAGGAACAGGTCGGTCAGCACTGCACAGTGACTCGGGATCTCCTAAAGATGAGACAGTCCACAAGAGTGACGATGATGAAGAGATGTGGATGGGCTGGCCAAGCCCAGCCTCGCTCCTTAGTACAGACATGTCAGCTGTATGGAAACAGCATGTTCTTATGGAATTCAGATGATTTTACTAGTCTCATTTTTTAAAATATTAGATATATAAGAAATGCGGTTTTTTCCACATTAGAAAGTATTAAAATCTTATAATTTTTTTAAAAACTTTTTTTAAAAAAACTTAATCTGGGGCGCCTGGGTGGCTCAGTCGTTAAGCGTCTGCCTTCGGCTCAGGTCATGATCCCGGGGTCCTGGGATCAAGCCCCGTATCGGGCTCCCTGCTCAGCGGAAAGCCTGCTTCTCCCTCTCCCACTCCCCCTGCTTGTGTTCCCTCTCTCTCTGTGTCTCTCTCTGTCAAATAAATAAAATCTTTAAAAAAAAAAACAAAAACTTAATCTTTTTTATTTATTTTATTTTATTTTATTTTTTTTAGATTTTATTTATTTATTTGACAGAGAGAGACAGCAAGAGGGGGAACACAAGCAGGGGGAATGGGAGAGGGAGAAGCAGGCTTCCCACCGAGCAGGGAGCCCGATGCGGGGCTTGATCCCAGGACCCCGGGATCCTGACCTGAGCCGAAGGCAGATGCTTAACGACTGAACCACTGAGGCGCCCCAACACTTATTCTTTTTTAAAAACTTGTGTCTGGGCGCCTGGGTGGCTCAGTTGGTTAAGCGACTGCCTTCGGCTCAGGTCATGATCCTGGAGTCCCTGGATCGAGTCCCGCATCGGGCTCCCTGCTCGGCAGGGAGCCTGCTTCTCCCTCTGACCCTCCCCCCTCTCATGTGCTCTCTCTCTCATTCTCTGTCTCAAATAAATAAATAAAATCTTTAAAAAAAAAAAAAACAAAAAACAAAAACTTGTGTCTGGTTCAGTTGGTAGAGCATGCAACTCTTGATCTCAGGGTTATGAGTTCAAGCCCCACATTGGGTGTAGAGATTACTTAAAAATAAAATCTTAAAGAAATAGGTAAATAAAAAAATTAAAACCTATTTAAGAGTTGTATATAATTAAAGATGTCCGGGGGTATGTCTTTGCTGCTCTGAATTTATAGTGCTCAGACTGAATGTGTCAGAATTGGCATTTTGCGTCACTACCTCCAAATCCCTAATATTGCAGTAGAGCAGAGTTGGGAAGTTTGTTATGACTCTTTATGTTTTATGCTTATTACTGCCTTTTTTGGTTTCCTAAAACTGGCATGTGTATTTTTTATTTATGTGTGATTTTCTTTTCCTTTTTTCACCTGTAGTTGTGAAAGATTTTCAAGACTATGTTGAGCCCGAAGAAGGTTGTCAAGGTTCCCCACAGAGAAGAGGACCTTTGACCTCAGGTCCTGATGAAGAAAATGTTGCCTTGCCTCTTGGTGACAATATGCTGACTCATAACCTGGGAATCCCGGTGTTGGTGGTGTGCACAAAGGTATGTGCCAGGGAATTGTAAATCTGGCTGGGTTTGGCCAGTGTACAGTCACCATCTGAAAGAAACTAAGGGGCTTTACTTGTGTGTCTTCCTACAAGAGAGTTGTACTAATTTGGGATTCACTAAGGTACATTGAGTAGGTCAGGCTAGAGAATATTGTCATTTAATGTTGCTGCTGGAAACATGACATCACTCAGTTTGTTCATAGTTTGAGTTAATCTCTCCATGAAGCACTGTCAACTTTGTTGAGTGATTCAAACTTAGAACTAAAAGCAGTTTTCTTAAGGCTCTGTGAACCAGTTGATCTAGCCCAAGCTGATTATAAAAAATAATACAGAAGAGCAGAATTCTTCAGGGTTTTAGTCTCTTAAAATCTGTTGGATTTGAGATGATTTTCAGAAAGGAACATAACACTCAGTAGGAAAAGAAGGAAGGGAACTCAAAGTTTCAGTTTGTTCTACCCTATAGAATGATGATGTGAGAATGAAAATTAAGTTCAGTCAGAGAGAAATAAAGTTGTTTCTCTTGCAAAAGAAAAAAAAAGTAGCTTTAAAAACATTTTGGGTTTTTGGACGCCTGGCCAGCTCAGTCGGAAGAGCCTGAGACTCTTGATCTCGGGTCGTGAGTTTGAGCCCCACATTATGTGTAGAGATTACTTAAATAAATAAATAGACTTAAAACACACACAACATTTTGGGTTTCAAAAGTACTTTATTCTCAACCAGAGTGTGCCATTCGCATTATATTCTGTGAGACAGGAGTCCTATGGAGTGTGCAGTGCACGGCCATGTCCCATGGGCCTGCTTCCTGATGTGCCTGTGTTTGATTCTGAGAACAACTGTGAGGTGATCAGACTGTTCTATCCCCACTTTACAGCTCTGGAAACTGTGGCCCAGGATGAAAGAAAACTCTCCAGTTGTTTCTGACTCTTGTCTGATTAATGCTTAGACCTTTGGCTTCGGCTTTCTTCTTTGGAACTATGATACCTTATTTCTAAAGAAGATGCTGTTCCCATCCTCAGCAGGGAGAGAAGCAAAAAGATGACTCCTTTCTCTTTCTGTCTTCCCTGCAGTGTGATGCAGTGAGTGTCCTGGAGAAGGAGCATGATTACAGGGACGAGCACTTTGACTTCATCCAGTCACACCTACGGAGGTTCTGCCTCCAGTGTATCCTTGGGACACTGTGTCAGGGCATAGGAGCGCAGGCTCCCCTCTCTGTGCTGATCCAGGCTTCTCTCCATTTGGGACATCTTCAAAAAGCTAAAGTACTTCCTGAATCCAGAACAGTCTTCTGCCATGGAGAAATTATATACATCTTTTCGCGAGTTTTGTATTTTACTGTATTGGAATTTGAGACTTACTAATTTGTGTCTGTCTTTCATCACTTTTTATTTTTAATGCTGTACATTTGATAAGGCTTTCATATTAAGAAGAAAGCTGATATGGATAGTCTTAGTACCAAACTACTTTTATCATATTTTGGAAATCTTTTTAAACTTTGCTTTTTTGCAGAAAGGGTTAATTACCCAACACAGTATTGTTTTAGATGCGACAGAGTTTTTCCCATATGTTTGTTTTGTGCTGTCCACGAGAGAGATACTGTGTCAGCAGTCTTTTGAATCTTATTTCTGTAAAAATACAATAGTAGTTGGTGCTTTGGTTCTATATTCTGGGATCTGGGGGTGAGGGATAGATTCCTGCCACTTCCTCTGGGCCTTTTATCTTGTCCAGCTCAGTGAGGGTGCTGATACATGTTAGGTATCCATCTCTTACAAAAGATGGGCTTAATGATAAACTGGATCCCTTGTGAACCATCTGTCCAGGAACAAATCTGTGTACCTTGGTTATGCCGAGGATGTTTTTCTGGGCTAACCTCAGAGCCATTAACTTGACTGCTTAGGAACCAACCTGATGGGTCAAAAGGTAGCAGTCTAGGTGTTAAAAAATGAAGTGCATGGTCTGCCAGCATTGACATGCTTTATGCTTTCGACGTGGTTCATCTGTTATGATTACCGTTTTAGTTTTAAAAGTTTTAACGCTTTCTATTGATCATGTATTGAGCAAAAACTGATTCACCTGTGAGTAGTACTTTGAGGATTATGCTTGTATGTGTTTGTTTTTATCTCCTCCTGCAGTGAATTTGTTTTCCTTAAGCGGATTGATTAGATGGAGCAGCCTTGATTTACACATCAGTGAAGGAGGAGAAAAACCTCGACTTGTTGTATAAGTACATTGTTCATAAAACGTATGGCTTCCACTTTATCACACCTGCCTTAGTTGTGGAAAAGGATGCAGTTTTTATGTGAGTTCCTTATAGGTTATTTCAAATGCTTTTTTTTTTTTAATGCTTCTTTTTATAGTACATTTGCTTTTCACATTTTATCCTTCCAAGTAAGGTGCCTTCTGTCTCTGTCATACACAGCCAGTTTTCTGCTGCCATGGGGCGAAGTGCTTGAGCTGGACCTCACAGGGGATAGGTAGACCCAGCTCCTCTCCAGATTACTTGTCATTGTGCCTCTAGTCTAAGGGAAGTAGGTGGAGTGAGGTCAGGTGTGCTGCCTTTCTTCATTGAGAGCAAGGTGCCAAAACTTAAGCCAGCCATTTTTGCCACTTATTGTCAGCTCTGATAAAATATTGGCTGGAGGAGGGAGTTGAAGTGTAGGGAATTGGGCTTTGGGGACCCTGATAATCTTCTATTGAAGCATTTGATTTCTCTGCTCATTGGCAGGGAAGATTGCAGGCACCTTCGTTGGTGTACCTATCAGCATGAGCTTTAGCTATACTGAATATGTACTGTATATTTGGCATTTCATATTTTAGGAGCTACTGGGGCTGATGTTCTTGGGCAGAGATTTAGATACCTGTTTCCTCCAGTTTGTGTCTTTCTGTCCCTGGAGAATGATGAGTGTTTTGGATGCATGAATGAATGTTGAAGCTGTGTGGCCTCCGAGAGGACTTGTGCTAGTGTTTGTAGGTGTAGATATTCTCGGGAATTACAGTGCCTTCAGCAACTGCTGAGCACTTCTAGGTGCCCAGGTTCTATGCTAAGGATGCAGAAATGAACAAGATGTGGTCCCTGCACACAGCACTGGGAGGGCAGGGGTGGGGCAGTAATGGAGTAGTGGAGGCATTGTGGCAGGGAGGGCAGAGGGGGTGATGGCAGAAGGCTAAGTGTTTGTGTGCTAAGCAGGCCAGAAGGAATGGAGGGGCAGGAGGGACAGTTTCTGAGAAGGCTGAAGATATGAAAGCCAAGAGCTCTGGGGACTGAATAGGGTTGCTTCCTGAGCATTCAGGGAGAGCCTCATTCAGGCTGCTTACAGATGGCAAAGCTAGAGCCTTAGATGGATTTTTAGAGAATTGTCCAGAGCGATCAGGCAGGCACCAGAGACACAAGCTCAGTGAGTGGTATGTGAGTGCCCAAATCACTTGGGATCCTGAGGAACAGGAAGCTGAGGAAGATGGTCTGGGGATTGGTTCTGTTCTGGAGAGAAGCATCTCACAGCTTCTGAAGGCTGCCAGGGTCCTGATGGTATTTTGATCATACCCTGTCCCTTTGCATCTTTGATCCTGTTGGTATTTTAGCTATTTGGGAGCTGGTGAAGTCAGCAAAACCATTTGGGTAGAGCACCCTGGCTAAGAACGCTGTCTGGGTCATAGAGCTGTGAAGCAGTGGTTATGTGGGGAAAGGGAGGCCTGCGAGAACAATCAGTTGGCATTTTTTACAGCTTGTAGAATTCAAAAGTGTGTTGTGTAAGGCATTTTACAGTTGCTCTTTTAGGAGAGTCTGGTGGGAACGTAGGCTACTGTAGCTCAACTTAATGGAACTTGGGTGCCATTAGTGATAACAATCAGGGCAGCACCCATGTAGGAGCCTCAAGGACTCCTTGTGTCCCTTTGGTTTGGGGCCCAGGAGAGTGTAGGTCCTGATGCCCTCCTTTGCTCCACATCTTCCCACACCAGTAACATTAATAAAGCAGTCCATAAGAAAACTGTTTTCAGAAGAGTTCTCAGAGAAATTTCCTCTACACTGAAGCCCAAGACAAACAGTCTCGTCCTGAGCTCTGTCCTCTGTGCTCTTCTGTGCAACCTCTGCTCTCTCGGAATAAGGCCCCATTGTGTCCTTGCTCTTCTGGATGGTGTTGTGTGAGAGCTCTGAACACTTCTGTGGGTTAGCATGTGTAGTCAGTAAGATCTCATTCTGGTTCCTTAGATCTTGGGCCCCATGAGCTTAGTGTGGAGCAGGACCTGCGATGTCAAGCTGATGGGTTTTGCCAGCACTAAACTTTGGCTTGTCTGCCACAAGCTAGAAGCCAGCCCCAGCAACTACAGACCAGATCTTGTGAGAAAGGCACTCACCTAGGAGCCCTCTTAACCCGGAATGTGCTCTGAAGTGTGCTGTGAGGCAGTCCCAGGAGAAGCACATCAATCCCTATTTCCTTGCTTTTAGACCTGCAGGTTGGGACAATGAAAAGAAAATAGCGATTTTACATGAAAATTTCACAACTGTGAAGCCAGAAGATGCATATGAAGATTTTATTGTGAAGCCACCTGTGAGAAAGGTAGCCAAGTCAGTCAGTTTGAGTTATAGGGTTTGTGTTTTGTTGGGGGTTTATTTGTCTGTTTGTTTTTATGAGAAAAGAAATACATAAAGAAATCTGTTTTACGTACTGAACCACTTTAAGGGGAAGAAAAACGTAATCCAAGGGCCTTTAAAAAAATATTCATCTCAAGTCTGGTGTTAAGTAAATGGCTCCAGGTGGTGGGGCATGAGTGATGGAATGCCCACATGGAGTTGGGTTGAAGTTTCCCACTAAGTCCTGACAGTGCCACCACACCTCTGGATAACTGTTAGGAGATCCCTGTGCACCTCTGATCTGCAGGCCCTGATCTGGGAGGCATTTAGAACCTGCCAGACTTAAAAAATGTCAGTTGGCGGGGCGCCTGGGTGGCTCAGTCGTTAAGCGTCTGCCTTCGGCTCAGGTCATGATCCCAGGGTCCTGGGATCGAGCCCCGCATCGGGCTCCCTGCTCAGCGGGAAGCCTGCTTCTCCCTCCCCCACTCCCCCTGCTTGTGTTCCTGCTCTCGCTATCTCTCTCTCTGTCAAATAAATAAATTAAAAAAAAAAAAAAAAAATGTCAGTTGGCCACATGCCAAGGCTGGTCTCGGGACAGAGTTGGTTCCAGGCTAGAAAAAACGTAATTGTGCAGTTGCAGCAGGGACTCTCCCCAGGTCCATGTTGAGACCCGAGCCCAAGATTCTTCTTTCATTGAGAATTTTGATAGTAGTTCTGGTGTTCTTGGCCTGTGACCACAAATGAGTATGTCATTTCACTTCACAGCTGGTCCATGACAAAGAGTTGGCAGCGGAGGATGAGCAGGTGTTCCTAATGAAGCAACAGGTAAGACGAACCAGTGAGACCAGAGCAGAGGCCTCATGCATGAAATGCCAGTCCCGTGGGGTGAGGTTGAGGACATCACAAAGAGCTTTCAGTGTCAAAGGGGTTGTAACCAGGTGTCCTTGTTCCCTCCCATTTCTAGCATTGGTACAGAGTAGGGGTTAGACCATCTGTCTTAGGTGATCCCCTACCTGCTTGCAGATTCTCAGCAGTGAGGGGTTTATTATCATTTTAAGTAACCTTTCTCTCTGGAAATTAGGTTTCCTCGTTTAATACCTCCTGTGTTGACAGTTTACCAAGTGCCTTGACCTCACTTCCATTATTTTACATAGCCCCACACAGCCTCCTGTGCATGAATGCAGGTGAGCTGACGTATCCATTTTGTAGGTGAGGAGAGTAACTTCCCCAAGCTGACAGTTTGGAATGGACACCCACTCTCACCTTTCTGTTTCACTAGGACTGTTGTTAGACATGTCTCTTAGCCATGTCATGGGTCTGCCTGATGGTGCAGGCAGCTCAGCAGGCTGGGGTGTTGATGGTTCTTTTGCCAACCTGTCCTCCCTTCTGTGCTCTCCTTGCTACCTTAGCTCCAAAACTGGTTACTTGGATTATTTTTTTCACCATATACCAAATTGCTGAATTTAAACTTTTTGCATGCATAATATAAAATCTATGATTTGGTTGTTGTTCATGGCGCCCTCTAGTGGAACACTGGGCAGTAAGTGTTTCTGCAGACCTTGGTTAATGGCCAGTGTGTCCCTCTCTTTGCAGTCACTCCTTGCTAAGCAGCCAGCCACGCCCACGAGAGCCTCCGTGAGTACCTTAAACTAAATGGGGGGTCAAGGCCCAGTGTTGTAGGTGTCTTCATCCTTGATGCCATTATTTCTAAGAGCTTATATTTGTGTGGGTTTTTGTATTTTCCAGGGAATTTGGTTTCCCTGAAGGCCCAGGGCCAGGAACATAATAGGGACTCAGGAAATGTCTGATGAAGGAATATAGCTCAGGGAAATAGAGTGAGCAGGCTTTATTATCTTGATTTCTCTAAGGAGAAACTAAGGTCTAGAAAGAGACTGAGCTGGAACAAACTCCCAGTCCTGCCATCCTTCTCCCTAGACTGTGAAAAACATCCTGCAGAGAATGTCTTCATTTTTGGAATATGTATTTCCTGTTATTTTTATGCCTGTGTGTGACTTGGGCTGGTTTTGGACTTAGGAATCCCCTGCGAGAGGACCCTCTGGCTCTCCAAGAACTCAGGGCCGGGGAGGGCCAGCCAGTGTGCCAAGCGCCTCCCCAGGCACATCAGTAAAGAAGCCGGACCCAAACATCAAAAGTATGTATCCTGTCTCTATGGAGAGTCTTTAATCTTAGGCCTGAACCCTGAAAGGCCTGGGTGGCTAGGTTTGGAAGGTGAGACTCATGGCAGCTGGGCTGTTCTCTTCCCCCAAGAAGGGGCTGCTTTCCCCTTTCCCTCAAAGGGAGGGGGCTCACAATTGGCAGAGACCAAGGCCTGTCCCTTTGTTGGAATCAGTGGCCTTTGCATTTAGCTCTGTGTAAGATACCAGTTAGGCTGTGCAGGTTCCTTCAGAGAGGAAGACAACATAAGAAGTCACTTTTTTTTTTTTTTTAAAGATTTTATTTATTTACTTGAGACAGCATGAGCATGAGCAAGGGGAGGGGCAGAGGGAGAGAGAGAGAGAAGCAGACTTCCCACTGAGCAGGGAACCTGACGCGGGGCTCGATCCCAGGACTCTGGGATCATGATCTGAGCCGAAGGTGGACACTTAACTGACTGAGCCACCTAGGCGTCCCAAGAAGACACTTTTTTTTTTTAAAGATTTTATTTATTTGACAGAGACACAGCAAGAGAGGGAACACAAGCGGGGGGGGGAGAGGGAGAAGCAGGCCTCCCGCTGAGCAGGGAGCCCGATGTGGGGCTCGATCCCAGGACCCCGGGATCATGACCTGAGCCGAAGGCAGATGCTTAACGACTGAGCCACCCAGGCGCCCCCCAAGAAGACACTTTAAAAGTGTATTTTGAGGGGTGCCTGTCTGGCTCATTAGGTGGAGCATGTGACTCTTGATCTCAAGGTTGTGAGTTTGAGTCCCATGTTGGGTATGGATATTACTTAAAAATAAAAAATCTTAGGGCGCCTGGGTGAGTTATGTCCCCAAACAGATGGAAAATGTAAACAGGTTTGCACTTAATAAATCATGCTAACACATAATTAGCCTTGGCAGTGGCAGTATATAAGGAATCGTAGTAAATGAATGTGCTCAGTGTCTGGGGAAGATGATAGCCACAAATGGATAATTCCAAGCTGAAAACTAGTTTTGTGGTGGTGTTGAGTCGTCCAGTGGTGTAATGCTATTTTTCTTAATGTTTCCTTAGATAATGCAGCAAGTGAAGGTGTGTTGGCCAGCTTCTTCAACAGCCTGCTGAGTAAAAAAACAGGTTCTCCCGGAAGTCCTGGTGCTGGTGGTGTGCAGAGCACAGCCAAGAAATCAGGTACTGAAGGGCCCTTGGAGACCTGATCCTTGCAGTTGAGCAGTGCTGGAGGTGGGGGAATGGACAGGAGTGTCTGCCTTCACCTGACGTGCAGATCCTCCGTGTTCTGAACAGCCAAGCGAGTAAGCACATCCCCACCTTATACCGAGCAGTACACTTTACAGTAGGATTACTTTATTAGCATGCAGGTTTCCTTGGCACATTTAAGGTGGAATTTATGTACATTGGGTTGTCAGGAACTGACTGTTGGGTAAATTGAGGTGTATTCTAAACTGTACATGTGACCCTGGTGTGGAACTGTTCATGGGTGGCATTTTATTTATTATATTTAATATTCTATGATGCTTTATAAAGATTTTTGTTCACTGTCTCTAGTCTTGCCATGAGCTGGAGCCTGTGAACCCTCCCTGTCTCACTGGAGGGTTGTCCTTTCCTCCTCCATGAAGCTCCCCACTTGTCACAGTCCTCTCTGTGGCAGCCCACCCTCCTTTCCTTCCATGTGGGCAGTAGGTCCAGTCTATGTCTTGGAGGCCTCTGAAACAAAAGAGCCACGTTCCTTGGGAATTACCCATTTTGCCAGGAAGTTTGAGGCCATTTTAAAAAGGGTTTTGCTTTTACTTTTCCACTGATTATAAGGAATGTTAATAGAGTATTTTCCCTAATTGGTGTTTTCAGATGAAAGGAGGTCCGCAGGAGATCACTCCATCCTCAGCTCAGCCAAGCCTTCATGGGCTCCTGAGTTCTTGGAGACTCTCAATCGGGTCCCATGGCCCAGGCTTCAGGCTGATATCCCCTGATAGGAGATAAGGGTCATTTCCAGGCCTCAGCATTTGATAACAAAAGAATATGAGCACTGACTTTGTGTAGTATTGAAATGTCTAGCCCTAGCATTATATTCTTATTGAAACATGGTGTTTCCAGACTACCCATGTGAGTTAGAGTGTTGTAATTAAAAACAAAACAAACACCTGTTCTGTCTGAGGCACAGAAAGTAGTTTATGGTATACCAGAAACTCACATACCACCTCTAAGAAGGCGGTGATGACAGTGCCTGGGGTTGGAGTTGGGTGGTGAGAGTGTTTTCAGAAAGGCTCTTATATTTGGCACAAAGGCATGCCCACGCAGGGGGCAGTTATGTATTCAGGGGAACACAGACCTGTGATGTTTGGAATTAAGAAGGGTTGAATTAAGGTATCTCCTTAGAATCATTGCAATGAAAAAAGACTTGCTTGCATTCTTACTGAGGTTTATATCACCACAGATGATTACAGTAGTCTGTAAATTCAAATACTCCTTTTAGAAAAATAATTTTTCCTATCACTGCTGCTTTTTTTTTTTTTAAGGACAAAAGACTGTGTTGACAAATGTTCAGGAAGAACTGGATAGAATGACTCGAAAACCAGACTCCATGGTAACAAACTCTTCAACAGAAAATGAAGCCTGATCCTCCTTAAAAAGTACATATGTAAAATGACCAAATAACTATGTATATTGATCTGCTAAGACAAGGATTTTTCTGATATGGCACATGCTATCAGTTTTTTGGGGCAGGGGAGATGAACTTAAAAAATACTTCATTGACTTGTCCGAGTATGAAATGCACATTTAGGAAGGTTATGTGTCAGACCCCTTTGTTAAGGATAACCCTTGGACTCTCAGGCATGCGGCTCTCTCGTGGGAAGCAAGTGCAGCTGGGCTTCTTGTGGAAGGGAAGGTAGATGGGAGAAAGAGGGCCTGCTTTCTTTCAGGGTGGAGCAAATGAGACCAGGAAATCATTGATCAGAGGGTGGTTAGTCTGACCAGTTGCGTTTTGGCGAATTCACTTGTTCTTGGGAAGCAGATTAAGTAGCAGCAAGTCCAGGAAAGAGAAGACTGAAAGGAAGAATGAGAGAAGTGATGGTGGGGAAGCTGAACGTCGAAGGAGATGAGGAAGGTGGAGATGAGCAGTGTGAGTAAATACTGTGTGGTCAGTAGAAAGTCGAATAATCATTTTTAAGACTTAAAATCAAAAGTATTTCCAAGCTAAACACTAAGAAAATGGGAATTAGACTTGTTCTGAATGCATCTTTAACTTATGACAGATATGTAGAGTGTGGGGGTGCCTGAGTCAGGTGGAGCTGACAATGGTGGGGAAGATGGCAGCTGCCTCAGAGTCACGTGTGTGGCCCAGGCCATGTCCCCGTGGGCCATGCTGGGCTCCGCAGATGTGTGTCAGGGCAGATGGTCACCGTGGGGTGTGGTTAAAGTCAGCAGTTACAAAATTAGTTTCCTTTGAATTGTTTTCTAAATAGCTCCTGCTTTGTTTTTTAAATTAAAAAAATTTTTTTATACTACCACAGGCTGGCCTACTAATAGAGAATGGGTAACAACCTCTCATTTTACCATAATGCAGTGTGCTACGGAAAGTTTGAGGGAGGTTTGTGATGTAATTGCACTCTGCTGAATTGGCTTGCACCAATCCCTGCCTTATGGTCTGTGGAAACCTTCACAGAGTTCCATTGATGCAAAAGGGTCTTGTCCTAGCTCTCTGGTCTGATCAGTGCTATCAGATGGACAAATAAGTGTGAATGTTTTATATTGAAAATGGAAATGATACATTTTTTTCTTGTTTGTGTTTTTCATCAAATGTAGTGTTTTTTTCTTATGGAAATAAGAGTTTCAGTGTTTCCATTTAGGGCAAATTCATACACGTCGTCATGTCATACCACCATTCTGGAAATGACTTCTGTGGATTTGAAATGGCACTTTTAATTTTATACGTGACACAGAACATTTGAATGCAAACACTACCATTAATTTAATGTATAAAACATTTGTTGTCAAACCAAGGGAAAAAAAACCTCAGTTCACTTATGTGGAGTTTACTTTTTTTATATGAATGTTTGTTGTACTGTGTCTGAGCATAACTTCCCTAATGTCATTACTTTTACATACCACATTTGACTGACCACTAACATAGTACTGGGCATAACTTAATAACCTGTGTTATATAATAAGACAAGACTCTAAGACTGTCTTGAATTGCTCTTTTGTAAAGGTCTGAACACTGTTAAGGAGAAAGCTGAGTACTTAGTTGCCTTTCCGACAAACAAAAACATGTTCCTTGTGCCAGTTTTATTGTTAAAAATACACTTTTTCACCCCTTTTTAAATTCAGTTTTTGTTTTTAAATGTATTGTGGCTTCCAAGTACTAGATTGTCCAGATAGTGACAGTAAACTGACTGTATAAGGATAGCTGTGGTGTAGTGACCAATAGGTGCCCAACAACTGTGGCCACACTGATGGTGGGGTCACTTAATCCCTCTCTATAGCAGCTGGGGTGGGGGTGGGGGCAAAATGAGTGACCTCAGAAACCAGAAAGAATTATTGGAAAGGGACATGCCTACAGGGGATACAGTGTGATTTCAAATTTTAATGCAGAATTTTACTTTTTAAAAATTTTTTGTCATTTAAATATGATAAGCACTTTTGTGTCAATATAAAATGTACTAAAACTGATGAAATGCTAAGACACCTGTCTTGTGAGGGAAGGTTTCTTGAAGATCACTTTTAGTTTCTTAGGACAAGTGGATGCTCCTAGTAGCAGAAGACACTGGTGCACGTAATGTCATGTGCTCAGTGGTTGCCAAAGTCTACCAACTTTGGGGAGCTGCAGGGTTATTTTGGGGGGGTGGGAGGAGGGGAGATATTTTCTGTTATTTCGGGGTTTTCAAGCAGTGGAACCAAAGGCCGAACAGTAAACAGCCTTTACTTTTTAAAATAAAATTCATTTTATTTGCAGAATACACTTGTAAGGTAGACTGTTAAAGACAATTTAAGACTATTTATATATATTGTAGTGGTTACATCTGCTGTTTGTCTTTAAAGTGGAAAAATCAAAGAAATAAGCCCAACCTTGAAGATGTGGCCATGATAAGGGCCATGAATTGGTCTTTCCTAAAAATGCAACGGGTATGCTGCTATAATTATTTAATTTTGTTTGCACTTTTTTTTTTTTTGATTGGCATTTTAAAATCACTATTTAAACTGAAGACGTTGTCGTGTTTTATTGGTTTAACAAAGTTGAAAGTGACTGCTCTGTACATCATGACCTTTAACAATGTTGATGCTGTAAGTGAAAGTTCACTGTCGTCTCTATACTAAGTTTATTGGTGTTTTTAATTTAAAATTAGGACTGCAGATTATTCCCCCACCAGCCTTAGTCCAGGGGTGTGGCTCTAACCGGATGCAGTTATGCAGTCATGTGGAACCTTGCTTTCTAGTGCTGGAAAAGAAGATGTCTCTAATTACTGGCTTCAATAAACACGAATCCAGACTGCTTACAACTTTTGGTGACTTTCTTTATGATAAATCATCTCACTGGAGATAAAAGTTGAATTGTCTGCTAATCATATGGTCTATGTAGCAAAAAATGTTTACCTCTCTCACGAAAAATTAACAAATTCTGTTAAAGAAGAAACATCTTGAAGCCATATTTTGAAGTATGTAGAGTTCTAAGCTGCGGGTACAGTACAGTGGGGTTTGTGAGTTATCCAACATATTTTCTTGCCTCTTAGATAAATTTTTTATCAACTGAATTGGGCTAACTTTTACTTAATTCAGAAGCCTTCAGGCTTCGTAGAGGAATTTCAGAACAACTATACCATAATGTTTTTTACCTGTTTAAATGGGGAACAGTAAAATATGTTGAAGAAAATCACATTTGTTGTATTAGAGATACATTGTTTCTGTTTATTACATTTAACTAATAAGCATGTTAAATTTTTGTTCTTTAAAGCTGATTATACACATTTTCTCCCAACTTATTTTGAAAAATTGTAAACCTACAGAAAATTTGAAAGTATATTGAATACCCTTGTACTTTTTTTTTTAACATAGATTCACCAGTTTTTAACATTTTGCCACATTTGCTTTCTCTTTCCCTCCATTTCTCTCTCTCTCTCACGTGCACACATAGACGCATGTATGCATACACTTTTCCTTCCCTAAGTCATTTAAGTAAGTTTTAAACATCAGGGCATTTTACCCCTGAATATATTTAAGTCCAGGCCAGTTGTCTTACAGAAAATCCCACATTCTGGATTTGTCTTATTGTTTGCTCATGATTCATTTCAGGTTAAATGTTTTTTGCAGGGATACATAAGTGAGGTTGTCTATGTTCTAGTGCATCACATCGGGTTGTCCCTGTATTGGTGATGTTGGGTTTGATTCTTTGGTTAAGGTGGTGTCCCCCAGATCTATCCAATAAACTGTGTATGGTACCATTGAGTATCTTCGTCTTCAGCCACCTTTTACACATCGGTTGTGAGCACCCACTGATGACCCTTGCCTAAATCAGTTATCTCATTAGGAGTCTTAAATGGTCATTTTTCTTATCCCATCATTCCTCCTGCATTAGCTGGCATTCATTTATAAAGAGGAGTTCTTTCTTCCCTCTCCCTTTTTGGGTCATTGTTTTCACTGTGAATTTTTTAATTCAGAGTGTTATAATCTAGTAACTCATTCTTTTTGATGCTCAAATTGCCCCATATTTGATGAGTGGGAGCCCCTTCAGCCAGCTGTGTCCCTTTTTCTTTTTATTGAGCTATAATCTACAACATAAAATTTGCCACTTTAAAATGTCCAAGGGTTTTTAGTATACTCACTATGTTATGTACCCTCTACCTCTGTCAAATTCCAGAACATTTCCATCACCCTAAAAAGAAACCTCATACCTATTAGTCCAAATTCTGCCCCCCCCCAATTATTGAATATAATGTTTTCTAGGTTCATCAATGTCGTAGCATGTACCAGTACTTCATCTCCTTGTGTGGCTAAATAATGCCCGCCCCATTGCAAGGATAAAACTACATTTCATTTGATCCCCTTATCAGTTGATACGCATTTGGGTTGTTTTCAGTTGTTGGTTATTAAGAATTATGCTGCTAGGAACATTCATATGTAAGTTTGTGTGTAAACATGTTCTGTAGACACGTACCTAAGAGTATGTGCTGGGTCATATCACAATTCTGTTTTAACTGAAAAACCACCAGATTGTTTTCTACAGCAACTAAACCATTTTAGCTTTTTACATTCCCACTAGCAATATATAAGGGTTCTGATTTCTCTACATCTTGGCTGACACTTGTTTTCTGGGAGTTTTTTGTTTGTTTTTGTTTTAATTATAGCCATCCTAAGGAGCATAAAGTAGTATGTCAGTGACTAATGATGTCAAGCATTTTTTCATGTACTTATTGGCCATTTGTATATCTTAGGAGAGTTGTCTATTCAAATCCTTTGCCCATTTTTAAATTAAGGTATTTGTCTTATTGTTGCATTGTAAGAGTTCTTTATATATATGGTTACTAGACTCAGATACATCAGCTGTGTCCTTTTGATATGCCCCCATTGGTCTTGGAGCATTTCCTTACTTTCTGGCACAAAAAGATGTTTCAGGCTCACCTTGCATTTCCCTTGCCTCTGACCTGGAATTAGTTTTTTTTTTTTTTCCAAGGAGTCCTGGTTCTTTTTAGTGGGAATCGGTATTTATTTTAGTCTAGACTGTAGGGATGGTTAATGTTACTGGATGCTGTTGGATCTAGGTTCTTTCAGTGGACATACAATATATACTTTTTTCACTTAACATCGCCTAAAAGTTGATTTATGAGTTCAGTCTTCTGTCTTCAAGTCTTTATTCTTGTTTATAGCTGCATAGTAGTCAATTATGCACATATATCATAGCTTATTCACCCAGTCTCATAGGTGGACATTTAGGACATTTCTGGTCTTATTTGTACATAATGCTACAATTAATAACTGTGCATATGTTGTTTTTATCTGTGGGGATGTATCTTCAGGGTAAATTCCTAACAGTGGGGAGGGACTGCCTAGTCAAAGGTAAATGTACCTCTGTAGTTTTTGTTAGATGTTATCAGAATCCCTTCCATGAAGGTTACATCATTTTTTTTAAAGTTTACATCATTCTGAACACCTGTCAGTTGTAGAAATTATTAACCCATTCTATTTTGCCTTGAAATTGAGTTTAGGAAGTTTGGTAAATAAAGACGTACTTGGGGGCTTATTTTATTTCATGGTGCTAGCAGTAGCATTGTAATAGCAAAGCTGCTAGAGATCCCTATATACCAGTGACTCCTCTAGATGGTTGTATACACTGACTGAATCTTCATAACAACTCGGTGAGGCATGTGCTGCCATCATCCCCATCTTAGTTTCCAGGAGAGGAAACAAGGCTGAACAGCTAGTAAGGTCAAAGTGAGAATTTGAACCCAAGACATCTAGCTTTGGAGTTTGAGCTCATTGTGGTGCTCTGCTGGTGTGTATTGTCCTGTATAGCGGGTGAGGGAAGTTTACCTATTGAAAGTGTTTTCATCTGTGGTGCTAAGCGCATGTATATTGCTCTTTAACCTTTTTCCATTTCTGTCCTGGATGGAGAAGTCGTTCTTGTTAGGTGGGAAAACTGGCAGAGAATGCACCCAAAGAGAAAGTATAGAGTATACTTATACAGAGGGAGAAGGGGCTGTAATCACAGTTTCTTTGCTGAGAAAGGTGGGTTGAGGGGCCTGCCACTCTCCTATCTTGGAAGGACCTCTGCCTCTTACGGCATGAAGAGTTTTGGGGGTCACCTGTGGTAAGGGCTCTTGTTGGGCCCTAAGATACAGACTTTCACGAGTGTAGATATCCCTGAGTGTGCATGCAAGGCCAGCCTGCCTGGTGGCCCTCACACACACTACCACCCACTCTAGATTCCTTCTCTCACCTTGGATTGGCGGCAGCACACAGAGGGAGGCAGCTGGCCTGATGGGACCGGCATGGGTGCTTTCTCTGACCTTACAGAAGTCTCACTACTTGTGAATCAGGCAAGTACAGTTTAGACACATATGGAACTGATGAAGCAGCAAAACGAGAGGGGCGCCTGGGTGGCTCGGTTGGTTGAGTGTCTGACTCGGTTTTGGCTCAGGTCGTGATCCCAGGGTCATGGGATCAAGCCCCGCATTGGGCTCGCTGCTCTGCGGAGAGCCTGCTTCTCCCTCTCCCTCTGCCTGCCGCTCTGCCTATCTGTGCTCTCTAGCTCTCTGTCAAATAAATGAAATCTTAAAAAAATAAATAAATAAAATGTTTTAAAAAAAAAAAGAGCAGAGGGGCGCCTGGGTGGCTCAGTCGTTAAGCGTCTGCCTTCGGCTCAGGTCATGATCTCAGGGTCCTGGGATCGAGCCCCGCATCGGGCTCCCTGCTCCGCGGGAAGCCTGCTTCTCCCTCTCCGCCTCCCCCTGCTTGTGTTCCCTCTCTCGCTGTGTCTCTCTCTGTCAAATAAATAAATAAAATCTTTAAAAAAATAAAAAAATAAAAAAAAAAGAGCAGAACAAGAAAGCAGCCCAAATTGGGGAACTTCACACCTTTAGGCCTCCTTCCTCTATAAAGGAAGGATCAAATTTCTTTCCAGTCATTGTGAACAGTAGAGGATGCACACCTGTGCCTGGCATGTGGTTGGTCTTCAGTGTGATTGTTGGCCCTGAACATACCTCTCGGAAACTGTAATTTATTTTATTTTATTTTATTTTTTTAAAGATTTTATTTATTTGATAGAGAGAGAGAGAGCACAAGTAGGCAGAACAGCAGGGAGAGGGAGAGGAAGAAGCAGGCTCCCCACCGAGCAGGGAGCCTGACGTGGGGCTCGATCCCAGGACCCTGGGATCATGACCTGAGCCGAAGGCAGACGCTTAACCGACTGAGCCACCCAGGCGCCCCTCGGAAACTGTAATTTAAACATTGTTCCAGCAACCCCATTTGTACCTGTGTAGAATCTACACCTTCCATTTGTGGCATCTCACATTTTGTAGTTTAATATCTCATCTATAAAGGAAACAGAGGTTGAAGGGATGGATAAGCGGTGGGCACCCGCCTGGTGCAGTTCCCATGGGATGCCACACCTGACCCTGGCTTCTGGAGGCAGGGACAGTGCTTGCTGTTGAGTACTGTAGTTCTCAGCCTGCAGGTAGCCACAGGGCTGCGAAGGGCCATCCCAGTGCTCTGCTGATTGAGGCACAGGTGGTGTGTGCCGACTGGGGGACAGAACACAGCTGTAGCAGCGTGCTTGAAAGCAGGAGGAAGAAGCCAAAACACCCACCGTGGGTGGACAGTGCACCCTGCTGGTACAAAGAGCCAGACCGTAGCCGAGCTGCAGCCCAGAAGTTTCCCTGGGCTCTGAGTCTGAGGGAATCTTGGAGCTTGAAGGGAAAGGAGAGGTTTGAGAGGGCAGCAGTGGGGGTCTAGGGTGGGCAACAGATGAGCGGGGACCAGGGCTCTGTGTGGGAGGGTTGAGGTCATGAGGTCTCTTTTGCAACCTTGGGCAGCACTGTAGACAGGAGTTGCCTCACTTTTCTAGTGTTTCCGATCCTAAGAAATTCCAATGTGTTGGGGCGCGCGGGTGGCTCAGTCAGTTAAGCGGCCAGCCGACTATTGATTTCGACTCAGGTCATGGTCTCAGGGTCGTGAGACTGAGCCCCCTGTCCTTCTGCCCCTCCACCTGCTCGTGCACTCGCTTTCTAAATAAGTAAATAAGATCTTTAAAAAAAAAAAAAGGAAAGAAATTCCAATGTGGGTAAAGTTAAAATTTTTCCAGTACTGTTAACACTTAACTTTGTTTTCCATCTTGTTTTCATCAACCAAGATGAATCACAAGACCGCCGAGATAGCTTCATATATGATGTTTTTCTAGAACATTTAATTGAACCTATTTCTTGCATAGAACTGCATTAACATTCGGAAATGATCATCAGGTTCCTCCATCTTCCCCACCCTACCTCCTCTCCAAACCCATCTCACCCAATCAGCTTCTTTAAAGAACTATTTTAAAGTTCTAGAAAAGGCAAGCAAGATGTGAACTTCAGATTATAAGCATCTTAATTTTTATTTGGGGAAGAATTCAACTGCTTAAAAGTCCTTTTTTTAAGGCAGTAACTTATTTTAAAGAGTGGGGGTGCTTGGTACATCTGTCCGCAGTCTGTGGCATGTTACATCTGTCCTTGATACTTAAAATGTTTGGCGCCATTTTACTCTGAATCCGTTTTTGACCTACTCAGAATCAGCTAACAAATGCGGGCATTAAACCCTGGAGTATATAGGAAACTAAAGGCTGTGGTTGTTTAGACTTTGTATACAAATAAAATGTGCACGTTGAGAAAGTATTTCAGAGGTTCCAATTAGCGTTCAGGTGGTTTGCACCCTGAAAACCCATCTTCGAGGCCATGTCTCAAATATAGCAGCACGGGAGGGAACAAACAGCAGGGATATTTGCTTTGCACTGCTGTAACTGCACGAGCATGCTCCTGGTTCCGGTGCAGCCTCTGCCCCACACTGGGCAGCCTTGCTCTTGATGTCCCCCTTCCCATCTATAAACACCTAAATCTAGGTTTCCCACCGTGTGTTCTGTGCGTATCATTATAGGTGGTGGAGTGGGATTGGAAGACTCAGGGTTAAACGGGTTTTTGTTTTGATTTGTTTCATGGGTGACTGGGTAGGTGTGACTTTTCAGAAGGGCTCAAGTGTGGGCTTTCCCAGCTAGCTGTGACTATGGACATCCTCTAGGTTCTGCAGAATGTTCTTTGAGAACGTTCATGTGCGGGGTTACTAAGGCTGGGTAAGGATCCCTATTTTTATGACTGTTGGAATTTGGACTCTGGTGATATTTCTGTGTGGCCTCTCAGTTTCCTCTCTCCTGCCCCACCTATTTTTACTTCTCACCTTCCCTGCCCCCAGGGAAATCAGCCATTTGTAAATTGGTGGGTTTGCCGTTATAGGGACACCCCTGGGAGCAGGTCTCTGCGACTCCCAGGGGCGGCATGGTCGCGGGCACAAAGGGCAATCCAACAAACACCTCACTTCTTGCTCCGAGTCCTCAAGGGAGGCATCACCAAACACAGCCTCAAACTAGCCCCTCTGCCAGATGGTTCTCGCCCACGCTTGGAACCATAAGTATTTCTGGCATTGAGCTGAACCGGAACCGCTCTGACATAAAAGGAAAAACATAGCCCACAGCCCCAGCCCTGACACATGGGCTGTCAGGTAGGCTTGGGTTTTGAGTCCTGGCTCCAGAGCTTAAGAGTTGTGTAATTATGGACAAGTGAGTCACGTGACCTCTCTGAATCTTAGCATCCTCATCTGGAAAGTGGTGAGGAGAATCCATCTCCTGCCTCATAGGGAGGCTGGATGCGTTGAGGTGAATGCCATGTGCAGTGCCAAGTGTGCAGATGGTCCTGAAACAGAACCAGCCGTGAACTATTTGTGTGAGAGAGAGACCTTAGAGCTTGAAATCACCACTTTCAAGGTGGGGGAGGAAGGCCAGGGAGGGAAGTTACTTGTCACTGTCCTACAGAAGGGAACTGAGAATCCAGGTGTCATTGCTCCTGCTTGGCTGCCTTCCTGTACCTAATCTGTACACTGTCCCCCAGCCCCCAGGAGCAGTGCTAAACACCAGGCCTTAAATACAAAGAAAGAAATTGCTAGTTTAGACAGCAAGAGAGCTATTTTAGGGCAAACAAGCTTTCAGCACACTATAAATTCCATCACCTGGGCAACTGCCTGATTCTTGGGCAAGGCCGCTCCCCGCCATCTGCATGTGTGGGCTTTCAAATACGTGCTTGGGGTATGTGGCCTCTTGGGGCCTCCCCCTGCCTCTCCTCAGCAACCATTGCCATCTTCCAAGGAACAGTGGGCATGAGTGGGTGACACTTGAGATACTGATGAGGAGGTAAACAAGGTAGGCTCGGCCCCTCCAGGACTAATAGTCTTCTGGGAGCAACAGACAAGGCAAGCAGTGAGTGAGTTAACACCACAGTCAGCTTCTCTGCTCAAAATAAAACCTCAAATCATTGATGCTTTTCCTCTTCCCCACTGATTTGGCCCTAAAGCTTTTAGGTGGGCAGAGCACAGTAGGTGGCTGGGGCTGGGGTGAGAAGCTGTGGTGACCCAAAGCCAGTTTCTGGAAACTGAGCAGAGTGAAGAGAATGTCCCTATGGGTGGGGATGGGGGAATGGCCTGGCATTAAAAAACCCTCCTCACTCTTCTCAGGGGGATGAAGATGACATCTTCAGGAGGAGAGGGGCATAGGGCATCAGAGCCCAAGTGGGGTGAAAACGGCAAACCCATGGGAGGGCTGGCCTAACTCCAGGTTATCAGTCCAGAGTGGGGAAGGAGGGCATCCACATGGAGTGTCAGAACCTGAGTCGGATGAAGTGAGTTTCCACGTGAGAGGAGGGGCCCAATGTGGGGTCATGTGGTAGGAGAGCATCTGTGCAGGGCCTGGGGTGATGGAGATTTGGAAAGTGGTTACATACAGGGGCATTGATCATGTAAATTAATGTATGAAAGATAATAGCCAGATTTCTCACCACCAGAGAAGGGAGTAACAAATACTAGAAAGAGAGAGAATGAGAGGGGTGCCTGGTGGCTCAGTTGGCTAAGCATCTGACTTTGGCTCAGGTCATGATCTCAGGGTCCTGGGATTGAGTTCCCCGTTGAGCTCCCTGCTCAGTGGGGAGTCTGCTTGTCCCTCTCCTTCTGCCCCTCCCCCCGCTCATGTTCTCTCTCTCTCTCTCTCTAATAAAATCTTTAAAAAAGAGAAAACTAGAATAATGGAGTTAGAGATATTAGTGTGAACTCATGGTTTTCAATACACACAGATATAAATATATATATACATATATATGTGTGTGTTATATACATATGTATATTCCCTAGCTCTTTGCACCAAGAGGGCCTAGGAGCAGCATCAGCCTGAGTGAGTGCAGCTCATGCCTAGATTTTGGTTTCTAAATACTGTTCTCCAATAAAATAAATTGGGGCTCCTTGGAGAAATGGCTGATTCTAGGGCTGGGACAGAGAAAGTATAAGTGAGCTTGGGAGATCCGTGCCAGAAAGTAAGAAAGGGCTCAAAGAATAGGGAGACATGGCAAAACAAAAACAAGAAAACAAACAAAAAAACCCCACAGGAGCCCAAAATCAAATCAGACACAATTTGAGGGGAAAAAAAAAGATTGTAAAAGGATTATAACCCATTAAAAAAATAGGAAATCATGAGTCTATATTTGATATAAATAAATTGGAAGTTTAATCAGAAACAACATTCCATTTCTCATTCCTCATTTCAATTTATATGATTTATTCAATGGGTTATCCATTATGATTAATACTTATTTTTGTGCTCAGTGTGACTCAGGTTTGTTCATTACAAGGGGTAAAAAGAGTAACTTACAATGGAGCAGGCTGGTAGACAAGCCTCATCTACTGATCAAAGTGAACAATAATAGGACAAGCAGGAATCATATGCCTCCTGATAGGCTGTACTGAGAAGAACACAACATCGCTTCTAGGGTATTTCTGCCAAAAATGTATGACCTGAATCTAATCCTGGGGAAACATCAGAGAAACCCAAATTACAGGACATTCCTGCAAAATATTGGCTGTAATCTTCAAAAGTGTGAATGTCGTGAAAGTCAAGACGAGTCTGAGGAACTGTTCTAGTCTGAAGGAGACTAAAGAGAGAGGACAGATAAGGCAACACTTGATCCTTAATGGGATCACTTTGCTACGAAGACATAGGGACATTTGGCAAAATTTGAATGGGATCCAAGGATTACATGGTAGTAACCTATCAATAATTTCCTGGCTTTGATGGTTGTATTCTGGTAAAGGAGGACAATGTCCCTGTTTGTAGGACATACGCACTACTAAGATATTTGGGTGTGATGGGATATTAGGTTGGCAACTTACTTTCAAATAGTCAAGGGGGAAAAAATTTCTTTGTACTGTACTTACAGGCTTTTGGTTTTTTGGAGGTTTTTTTTTTTTTTTTTGTAATTTTGAGATTGTTTCCAAGTATACATTTTTTTTAAAAGATTTTATTTTTTTGACAGAGACACAGCGAGAGAGGGAACACAAGCAGGGGGGGTGGGAGAGGGAGAAGCAGGCTTCCCGCCGAGCAGGGAGCCCGATGCGGGGCTCGATCCCAGGACCCTGGGATCATGACCTGAGCTGAAGGCAGACGCTTAATGACTCAGCCACCCAGGTGCCCCCAAGTATACACTTTTGAAAAGATTTATTTATTTATTTATTTGAGAGAGAATGCACGTGAACAGGGGGAGGGGCAGAGGGAGAGAGAGACTCTCCAGTAGACTCCTCGCTGAGCGTGGAGCCTGATGCGGGGCTTGATCCCATGACCCCAAGATCATGACCTGAGCCGAAATCAAGAGTAAGATGCCAAACCAACTGGGCCACCCAGGCAACCCCAAGTAAATACATTTAATTAAAACTTTCAGGGACGCCTGGGTGGCTCAGTTGTTAAGCATCTGCCTTCGGCTCAGGTCATGATCCCAGGGTCCTGGGATCGAGCCCCGCATCGGGCTCCCTGCTCGGCGGGAAGCCTGCTTCTCCCTCTCCCACCCCCCCTTGCTTGTGTTCCCTCTCTCACTGTGTCTCTCTCTATCAAATGAATGAATAAATCTTTAAAAAAACAAAACAAAAAACTTTCAGGTGCCTGGGTGGCTCAGTCGGTTAAGCGTTTGCCTTCAGCTCAGGTCATGATTTCAGGATCCTGGGATCAAGTCCCGCATCAGGCTCCCTGCTCAATGGGGAGTCTGCTTCACCCTCTCCCTCTGCCCCTTCCCCCGCTTTGTGCGCTTGCTCTCAAATTAATAAATAAAATCTTAAAAAACAAACAGCTTTCAAGTCTGCCCATGTATACAGGCTAAAGAGCAAAAGCCGTGTAACATTTGTGCCTTTGACAATAGCTCCTAAAACCTCTCCACCCCCATGACTTCTTTAGTAAATAAGTCCCTCAGCCATACTTCATTCCCTCCTCTAATCTGGCTTCCTGGACTCTGCCCCTGGCCTGTCCTACTATCATACTTTCCTGCCCACTCTGACTACTTGCCTAAGGCCTGTCCATCCTTTGAGGCTGAGCTCAGGTGCCCACAGATCCAGGTAACCTCCAGTCCCCCCTTCAAGAATCAGGCTCCCTGAAATCTTGGGGTGTTTCTGGCTGCACCAGGGTTTCCCCAAATGGGTCTGGGGATCCCTAGGCATCCACAGATACCCTCTTGGGGGCTCTATGAACTTTTTTCTTTTAAAGGGCTCTATACAGGGGCACCTGGGTGGCTCAGTCGTTAAGCGTCTGCCTTCGGCTCAGGTCATGGTCCCGGGGTCCTGGGATCGAGCCCCGCATCGGGCTCCCTGCTCCGCGGAAGGCCTGCTTCTCCCTTTCCCACTCCCCCTGCTTGTGTTCCCTCTCTCGCTGTCTCTCTGTCAAATAAATAAAAATAAATAAATAAAGGGCTCTATACATTATTTAAGGTAACAGAGTCTGCTACCCATTTGATAGAGACGATAAGACTTTGAATTATTCATCTCTACTTTTTGTTTTCACCCCAATCTGATCATGTCAGTCCCCTGCTTAAAGAGCCCAGTGCAACTCTGATGGCTCTCCTGCGTGCAGGGGCCTTCAGAATGTGTTCCCAACCTTCTCTGCCTATCCGTCCCTGCCCCTGCCCCTCACAGACCCTTTAACCCTCCCCGTCTGAACACACACCGAGACTGCTCACCTCTTTCTGAACCCCTCAGGCCTTTCTGTCAGGCCTTTGCTTAGGCTATCTCCTCTTTCCAGAATGTCTTGCGCTGCTTGTTCAGAATAATGACAACAATGAGTGAACATTTGCTGAGTGTCTGCTTTGTCTCAAATACGATTCTAAACCCTTTTCAATTTACAGGCGAGGAAACTGAGGCCCACAGATGTTAACATCTTGTCTGGGGTGACATAGCCAGTGAATATGGTCTTATGTTCCACAAATGGTTCCTTGCGTGCTTACCCCATGTCTGGCCCTGGGCCAGACCCAGAGGACACAACAGAGATCATGGTCTGGAAGGGCTGCAGATGGATGGGTAGATACTTTGATGCAAGAGGCTGGGAAAGCCAAGGAAGAAGCAGCTGATCCAGCCTGGGGACTCAGGAAGGTGTTCCTGGGTGAGGTGACATCTAGCTTGAGCCCTACAGGAGACCTAGGAGTTAGCCCTCTTCACTGGTCTATTTTGAAAATTAAATGAGGTAATATATGAAAACCGAGTAGAGCAGTGTCGGGCACATGGAATGTACTTTAAAAATGCCTTCTCCTGGGCGCCTGGGTGGCTCAGTTGGTTAAGCGACTGCCTTCGGCTCAGGTCATGATCCTGGAGTCCCTGGATCGAGTCCCGCATCGGGCTTCCCTGCTCGGCAGGGAGTCTGCTTCTCCCTCTGACCCTCCCCCTCTCATGTGCTCTCTCTCATTCTCTCTCTCTCAAATAAATAAATAAAATCTTAAAAAAAAAAAAAGGCCTTCTCCTCCTCCTCCTATTGGCCTCATAAAGGAATGGGCAGGGTTGCAAGGTTGGGGCGCCAGCAGGTGGGATTATGAATTATGTTTAGCCTCATGGAATTCAGGACAACCAAGGGGAACGTCTAATGGGCAAGTGGATGTAAGTAGCTGGAGCTCAGGAGAATGGTGTGGAGTTAAGAAGGGTGATGAAGCTAGTACCCCGAGAAATACTGAACTCCAGGGACCAAACCTATAAAGAGGACTGAAAAGAGCAACCAGAGAGGTAGGAGAAAAATCAGGAGAGCCTGGGGCCATATATCCCAGGCAAGGAGACTGCTTCAAGAAGGCAGAACAGTTGGCGGGATCGCAGGCTGCTGAGTGAATTCCTACGTAGCCTTCCAGACGCAGGTTAGCTCCTTGAGGCTTTCCCTGCCTCTCCTACCCCAGGCAGTTGTACCGGTCTGGCAGTGCTATAGATATTTGCAGCAGCAGATTCCTGTCCCCACCTTAGGCCCAAGCATCAGACTCTTGGAGGAGGTCCTGAAAATCTACCCCTTGAACGATTCCCATGCACACTGAAGTCTGTATACCCCTGCGTTCTAGAGAGAAAAAGCCCAGGGTAGGATTCTCATTGGCTCAACTCATGTCCCAATCCCCCCCTAGCCAATCTAGGGTAGAAAGGGACCAGGACTGGTCATTCTTGGGTCAGGGGCAGACCCTTCCTGGGTGGGCATCACCTGGGAGGTGAGAGGTGGGAATCGGAGTTGAACAGGAGCAGTCCATAACAAGGTGGGGTGCTGTCATTAGAAGCAGGGGGACGGATGCTAGGCAGACAGAAGCAAGCATGCGCACTCCGGCCACATAATGAGTACGCCTACAGTTCTGCTGTTAGAGCCTTGAGGCTGCAGCGTGTGGCCCGGTGGCTGGCACATGGAAGTGGGCCATCGGCAAAGGTTGGGTTTATGTATGTCGCCCCCTGGCTACCGCAGCAGCTCCCAGAGTTTCCCAGGCTAGTGTAGTCAGCATCCGGCCTGGCATGGCCACGGGGACTGGAGGTAAGTGAAGGCAGCACCCACATTTTTTTTTTAAAAGATTTTATTTATTTATTTCACAGAGAGAGACAGCGAGAGGGAACACAAGCGGGGGTGGGGGGGGGGGGGAGAGGGAGAAGCAGGCTTCCCGCCGAGCAGGGAGCCCGATGGGGGGCTCGATCCCAGGACCCCGGGATCATGACCTGAGCCAAAGGCAGACGCTTAACGACTGAGCCACCCAGGCGCCCCAGCACCCACATTTCCTTATGGTCACACCTTCTACTTTCCCTAGAAAACCATTCCCTCTTCTCTGCCACGAGAAGAGAAGGTGGAGGGCCGCCAGGGAGAAGCAAGGCAGCTGCTGAGCGGGCGAATCTTTGCCCGAATTTGAATCGTCGAGTGCCCACAAAGTTTGGTGGCAGCAGGACCTTCAAACTGGCCTCCCACGGAGGGTGGGGTTCCACCGGCGTCTCTGGGAAGGGGTGCAGATGGATTGGCTCGAGTTGTCCTTGGTCATAGGAACTGAAGGAATGTCAAACTGGAAAATCCCAGCAAGTACTATTTTTAGAGAAGACTTGGAGAGCATTTTTCTGGCTGAAGAGAACAAGTTTTTTCAGAAGCAGCAGTTAACTCCAACCCCCGAACTGCTCCCGCCTGGAATTTGCCCAGGCCCAGCCCCTCCCTCCAGGCGTGTGGGAACGGGGCTGGAGGGGTTCGGTCAGTCGCCCCATGGAGGACAGGGGCATCTGCTTCTTTCAAACACAAAAATGGGTTGTTTATTTTTACATCTTTGAGTCTAATCCTTCAGACATAAGGAATTTGTATGGGGACTTTTCCTTGAAAGGCCATTTACAAGTGAAATCGTTTCAAACTTAACTTGTTAGTCTTGTGACATTAAACATCAGATTTTCTTGGGCATTTGGTTCATTTTGATATTAACACCGATCATTTTTAATGCTAAACTTAATTCATCTTCCCACTATATACTTCATACTTGAAATGTTCTAGTTCCTCACCACCGTCTATATTTTTGTTTGAAGAAGTCTCTAGGGATCCTGCTAATTACTGAGCTTATTAAAAGTAGATTAGATCTATTGCTTAATTGAAGTTACAGGAAAAGCTACCCCCACTTTCAGCACCCACAGAGATGCGCTAGGGAGTGGCCTCAGGATGTGAACCCCCTTTTGCCTCAACAACGCCAGGCACGGCCTCCAGGTAAAGACCACCTGGGACCACACCATTCAAGAAGGTGTTTTGGTCCCAGTCCTTCATGGAATTAAGAGTCTAAAGTCCTTGGAGGACCAATGCTCTTGAGGTTAGAACTTTCCATGAGTCCATGGAATCATTGTGTTTGTGGTGTGGGGCTAGAGTGAGGAGGCCCGCAGACTTGGAGATGGTTGCCCTTGGAGGGAACTAAGCTCAGGGCTAAATGAGAGGTTGAGGAACTTGGGCCAGGCCAGGCCTGATCAGGTGAGCCGGGGTATCCTGGGGAATAGCCCCTATTTAAGGGTGCTATGCTCCAAGAAACTCTTTCAGGACGAGTTCAGGGATTGAGATACGAATTAGCATTGTGATTGTTGGTAGAGTCTATCCACTGGCAGCAATTAATAAAGTAACATCTGGTTTGTCCATCAGGCTCTTCTGAGTCGGGTTGCCTTGAGTCAGCCCTGGATATGTGGACCAGACCCTGAAACCAAGGCACCTATTGGAAGGCGGCCCACTTTTCTACCCTGTGTCATCCTCAGTTTGATCTCAGCACTCACGGACACCTGGGGCACAGCTACAGCCGCAGACTCGTGATACATTACAATTTAAAACTGAGGAAGGCACCGTAATACCAGGTTGTACCTACCATTGCCATGTGGGATGCCTAACAACAGCCTTTGGAAGTCTGTTTAACTTCTGTTAAAAACCAGAAGTAAAAATTTTGAGTCTGTCCCTAGAACTAAAAATAAACCTAGGCTAGTGTCCAGGAACAGGGAACAGTTAATAAGTACCGGAGGAAGCCTCTAATCTTGCTTCCGCTCAATCCTTCTCCCTCAATGAAGTCAGAGTTCTTAAAGTCAGGCCTCCCCGGGGCCACTCTCCTGCTTAACACTGTTCAGAGTCCACCCTGTCACATGGCCCAGAAGAGTTTTGGAGGGACCGGCCGGAGGCTTGCTTCCAGCTTCAGGTCTTGTCTGCCATCCTCCTTCCAGCTTCAGGTCTTGTCTGCCATCCTCCCCCCCTTAAATTCTGCATTTGAGCCTCTTCACAGTGCCCTGCTTTTGCTGTCTCTGGGCCTTTGCACATCTCGCTCCTTCTGCCTGGAACACACTTCCATCAACCCTTATCATCTCTTTGCTTAGCTAACTGCTGTTCACATTTCAAATCTCAGCCGAAATTCTGATCCAGAGACTCAGTTAAATCCTTGGCTGGAAATTCCCAGAGCACATGCTTACAGGTTTCAATACTTGCTCTCCACGTCCATGCTGACAGGGCCTGTATCTGCCTTGCTCACCACGGACTCTCAAGTTCCTTTTTTAAAAATTGTATTTAACTTAGCTTTTAGATATTTAAAATTTTTAAAAAATATTTTGTTTTTTTTAAGTAATCTCTACACCCAACATGGGGCTCAAACTCATGACCCCAAGATCAAGAGTCATGTGCTCCACTGACTAAGCCAGCCGGGAGCCCCCCTTAGCATTTTTTTTTTAAAGATTTTATTTATTTGACAGAGACACAGCGAGAGAGGGAACACAAGCAGGGGGAGTGGGAGAGGGAGAAGCAGGCTTCCCGCGGAGCAGGGAGCCCGATGCGGGGCTCGATCCCAGGGTCCTGGGATCATGACCTGAGCCGAAGGCAGACGCTTAACGACTGAGCCACCCAGGCGCCCCATTAGCTTTTATTTTTGTTAAAGTTATATGTGCACATAGTTGAGAGTATCAGATCGTTCTACAAGGCCTATAACTCTCCTTAAATTTCCTGTTCCCCAGAGGCAACACTTTGAAACTTTTAACTGAATGTTTTGTACTTATCTTTATATTTTTAATTAACATGCGTATACTGCTACCTCTTGATTTTTCAGTTTTAAGCATCTACTGATCTCTCATGCTAGATGATGAGTATTTAGATCTCTTGCATACCCTCCCCTTCTCCCTATCACACCTGCACACATCCTGTCCCTCTATCCTTTCTGCTGTAGTTACTTCTGGTTAGATCAGCATTCGTTGTTTACATTATTATCGTTATGCAAATATTACTGACAGCTGAGCCTTGAGATTTACCATACTTGTTGTCTATGAATCATTTTATTTTCCCTGCGGTTAATAAATATATATGAATTTTTGCTTAGTTCTTTAGGCATTTATCCCTAACTTATGTCAAAACTTTCCTGAAACTATGTATTTCTTTTTCTGTATATTCAACACATTAATTTCATCTTGAAGAAGTCTCAGAGCCTCTGGCTGCTCCAGTCTGGGCTGGGTGACTCCTAGCCCTGCTGCACTGGGGCCTCTGTCCCCTCACCCTTGGATTCTCACCACCTCTCTCTAGGCTGCATCCACCCTTTCCTGGATCCCGTGTCTTTTGTTTCCTTGGTTTAAATCCTTGTTCTGGTGATGTCCTCCAGCAGCTGCCTGAGAAAAGGACAAAGGGAGTCTCTACATGTCTGAAAGAGACATCAACTCTCATACCTGATTGATACTCCAGACAGAACCAGATTTCGAGGTGAGGATCATTTTTCCTCAGGATGTGGAAGGGTTTGCTTCATTTCCTTGTAGCTCCCAAAGTTGCTGTAGAAAAGTCTGATGCCTTTCTGATTCCTGATCCTTTATTAAAGTGAAACCTGCTGTGTTCCTCTCTGTAACCTTGAGAATCTTCTCTTTGCCAGTCCCATGGGCCTGGGTGCAAGTCCCTGTTCATTCACTGTCCTGGGCACTGTCCAAAACTCATGTTTGGCTCTGGAAAATGTTATTGAATTATAATTTTATGGTTTCTTCCCTCCATTTTCTTGGTTTTAACTTTATGGAAGTCTTACTATTCTATTATTCTTTTGGACTATTCTTCTAATTTTCTTTTCTCTCATTTCCCATTTCTTCGTCTTTTGGCTCTACTTCCCATAAGATTTCCTTTTCTCTAATTCTTTTATTGAATTAAAAAAATTTTTTTTTGCTTTCATATTATTTGGCATCCAAGGAGATACACACACAGAGACACAGACACACACAAATACATAATTTTCAGTATGGTGCCCCTGCCCTCCACTGTGCCTAATGACCCACTCCTACATGGGCTTGGTGCTGCCTGTTCCAGAGCCCTCTGTCCTGTGATACAACCTAGGTTGTAGTTCAGCTTTTCCCTGTGCCAGTGTAGGGTTTAGCTTTCTTGGATCTGCTAAGTCAGTTACCACTTGCCCATTTGCTATCTGTTTCCAACACTTTGTTGCCCTTGTCTCCCATTCTTTGTCCCAGTGGTTTTATGCCCCCCACCCCAAATCCCCATCACTGTCATTTTACAGGGATTTTGGGAGACATCAGAAGCCAAAGCCTGCGTCCAACCTGTCTTTTTTACCTGGCAGTCTATCTCCAGATCCTAGTATATTTCTTAGCACACAGTAAGTGCCCAATATGGTTGGATAGAGTATTAGAGATCATTGTCTTTCCCATCTTTGGTAACCTAAAGGTGAAAGCCCTTTAAATGGCAATCTTTTTAGTTATGGTGTTTACTGCATCTCAGCTTGGAGTTCACCAGCCTATCTATCTACATTATATATTAGGCAATATTGTGTGGTGAAAAGTTGGAACCCAGGTTCTGCTCACCACGAAATTGTGTCGCTGGGGACAAGCTACTACCACTCTTGAGTCTTAATCTGCCCTTCTGTAAAATGGGAACGATAATACCTTCTTCAAGCGTCTTGCTCAGTGCCTAGAGCATGGGAAGTTCTCAATATTTCTGGTGTGTAAGAGTTCAGTACCAAAGCAACAATTCTTAGAAAGTCAGTGTTTTACTTGAGCTTAAAATTAGCCTTCACACTTGAATTGCAAATTGGTACCTAATTAATGCCCGTCAGAGCAAAAATCTGTGTTTAACCTGACTTGACGATTAGACAGAGATTGCAAAATCTTTTCAGCTGAGAGGGAACTAACGTTGCTTACCGAGGGTCTACAATGTGTTAGCGCCCCTCCACGGTCAGGCCGGTGGATCTAGAACTTTACATTGGGAGTTACAAATATTTATAATCGTGTCTGTTCTGCAGACCTCGTGCTGAGCGACCCCTCACTCATTCTTTCACTCCCGCCGCGCTCAGTCCCTGGCTTCAGTTCTGCTATGTTGCAAGGCGCCCAGGGTGGGAACCCAGACCCTTAGCCTCCTCTGATCCGACCCACCCTGGACCAAGCGCCGTTCGCAGCAGGGGGTCGCACAGCACATCTTGGTCTTCACCGGGAACTCTCCCAGGCTACCTGCAGAGGACCCCACTTTCTCCAGAGGAAAAACTAAGGCAGCACCCTGGGAAAGCAACCCTGTGTACTCTAGGTCCACTTTGACGCTCCCTCGGCCCTCATTCCTCTCTGCACTCACGACCCCCGCCCTGGTACGCGGGGATCGCAGGACTTGGGAGCGGGCCCCTCCGGCCCCTGCGCACAGGCAGGTGAGGGCGGGGTCCGGGGAGACGGCGCCCCGCCCTCCCGCCCCGCCCCCCGAGGCCCCGCCCCCCGAGGCCCCTAGGCGCGGGCCGCCGCCTCCGTCTCGCCCCAGCCGCGGAGCGCCGCCGAGAGGCCGGCGGGTGGGCACTCGCTCCGCCCCCTCCCGGCCCGCCGCGCCGGCTCCCGCCTCCTTCCCTCTCCGCCTGCTCCCGCCTCCCTCCCTTTCCGCTGCCGAGGCGGCGGGAGCCGAGCCCGAGCGGACCGAGCCGCGGCTGCAGCCGGGCGGCGGGCGCAGAGGAGGCGGCGGCGGCGGGGCGGGCCGCGGGCGGTCAGGCAGGCGGCGGCGGCGATGCGGCGGCCCCGCTGAGCCCGCCAGCTCCGGGCGCCGGGGGCCGGCCGCGCGAGGCGGCCCGGGTCGGGCGGCAGCATGCGGAGCGGCGAGGAGCTGGACGGCTTCGAGGGCGAGGCCTCGAGCACCTCCATGATCTCGGGCGCCAGCAGCCCGTACCAGCCCACCACCGAGCCGGTGAGCCAGCGCCGCGGGCTGGCCGGCCTGCGCTGCGACCCCGACTACCTGCGCGGCGCGCTCGGCTGCCTCAAGGTCGCCCAAGTGGTAGGTGCCGGGCGGGGCCCCAGGTGCGGGCGGGCGGCCTAGCCGGGCGCCTTCCCTCCCCGCTACCGCTTCGGGGGCGCAGGCCCTGCGGGCCGCCGCGGCGCACTCGCCTCCCGGGGCCAGACCCCAGCTGCTCGCGCCCCCTCTCCCTCGCGGGGTCCTGGGCCGCCCTCCCACCTTCCCTGGGGACCCTGCCCTCTCCAGCCCTGCAGCCTCAGCTGTGCGCCTCCTACCTGAACACCTGCCCCTCGGGCCTACCTGTTCACTCCCGCCTTCGCCGTCGCCAGCCTTTTTCATTATTGGGCTTGGTGGTCAGCGAAGCCCGGCGCGGAGGTCATGCTGTCCCCTGGGTGACTACTGGTCACAGCAATTTGTGGCAGGTTTTCGGGGCCCTCACAACCTCCACCTCCGCTGAAGGCCCTTCTCTGTCTGCTTCCACCACTGGGGACTGTGGCTTGATTTCCTCCTCCGCATGTGGCAGAGTGCAGGGCATAGGGTAGATACTCAATAAATGTGTTGAATGGAGGCATGTAGCTTAGATGCAGCGGGGGTGCCCAGATCTGCCCCCCAAAGTCTCCAGTTTATACCGCAGAGGTTTGATTCCCGCTAATTAACCTAGAAGACCCAACCAGCATCCCTGAATCCTCTGCCCCAGCTCGGTGGCTGGCATTGCCCAATTGGTACCCAGAGTTAAATCACTGGAGGAGGGCAGCCAGTGTTGGAGGCAACAGAAACAGAGAACTTTCTGTCAGACTTGTTGATAGTAGAGCTCATCTCAGAATTCTTCTTTTCAGCTTCCAGGGTATTCAGGGCAGGGGCCTGCCACCTCTGCCCCTCTTTTATGGTTTTGTAACAGGCCTCTCTGGGCAGTTGCTTAGCTCTCTTGTGGACAGGGCATGCTCCAGTTCAGGGAAAAAACGTGTCCCCATATTCCCTGTCACAGGTAGGCCTTCCTCTGAGGCCTGGCAGCAAAACTTTATAGCCTTCTCGGCCAGAGAAGCCATTTGCTTAGAGCTGCAATGTGTGTACATTGTTTCTTCCAGGCACTGGGCTTATGCTTAGTTGAGTACATAGATAAACATCCCTTGGGAATAATATAAAATGTGGACACCCTTTAAATGAAGGTCTCAGTGTTTGTAAATTGCAGAATCATAGACTATTTTCTCTCTCTCCAGCTTGTTCTGCTGATGGCCAGGGGATATTTTTGAAGGGCTCTAAAAAAGGCAAATGGAATAGGTTACCCCTATCTAGAATTTAAACTGACCTTATCCGGTAAGCTGGAATGTTCTCAGGGATATGTTGGTTCTGTAGTTAGGCATTGCTGTTAGCAAAGAGAATGGAGGAGGTGGGGGAGGGAGGAGGGTGGTGTATAACTGCCTTTTAAAAGAGGCAGCTAGCCAATGTTTGAGTACAGCACAGATAATCAGAAATGAGTAAAAAAGAACAGGGCGTGAACTTGGACCCAGGTGGAAAATAGGGCCTTGCTAAGTACCTTGCTTTGTTTATTCTGTGGACTTTTGAAAGTAAAGAGCACTAGCCACTCAAAGGATCTGGTAAAAGAATGAAAATCAGTAGTTTGTATAAAGTGCTGGTTGCCATCTCATCGCTGGGACTTTGTCACCTAAGGCCAGGAATGGAAGCCGCTGGTATTTGTCATTGCCTTTTGGTAAGATGCTGTTTTGTTGTAGAAATTTGCTTTTCATCTGGAAAAACTTGCGGGCCCAGCCCCTAAAATCTCGCGTAACTCTGCCATTTGTCTCATGTTTGAATTTAAACGGTAAGAGGATGTGTGGGTGAGTGAAAGCAAGGGACCTGCTTGAAGGGTACGGCAACTTGAAACAGTGTTCCATGTACTTGGCTTCTCAGCCTTGATATCAAGTCAGGGTTTTTTGGGGGCGGAACCCTCACAAAGCTCTGAGAGATTGGACTCTAGATTTAAACAAGAAGTCCTTGTGAAGATATTTTTAAGATGTTTACAAAGTTCAGAATCCCATCAGGAAATATGGATAAGTTATAATTCTTACCTTAGAGCTCGTATTACAGTTAACATATTGTTTTTGAGAAATATCTGACTTTTTCATTTTAGTTTTTTCATGGACATTTTTTGTGGTTTGTGGCCTCTTGCAACCTGTAGCGATCCTTGCTACTCCAAGTGTGGTCCATAGAACAGCACCATTACCAGCATCTGAGAGCTTGTTGGAAATGCAGACTTGGAGAGCCAACCCTAGACCTTCTGAATCATAATCTGCACTTTAACAGGATTCCCCCAGTGATTCACATGCACATTCAAGTTTCAGTCTTATTATTATTATTTTTTTAAGATTTTATTTATTTATTTGAGAGAAAGAGTGAGCAAGAGAGAGAGAGACAGCATGAGCAGGGGGAGAGGGAGAAGCAGGCTCCCTGCTGAGCAGGAACCAGATGTGGGGCTGGAACCCAGGACCTGAGGATCATGACCTGAGCAAAGGCAGACGCTTAACTGACTGAGCCACCCCCTGAACTTACCTTTCTATATCATTTTATTTATTGATTTATTTAAAAGATTTTATTTATGCATTTGAGAGAGAGAGAGAGTGCACAAGCAGACGGAGAGGCAGGGAAAGGGGGAGGCAGGCTCGACTCAGACACTTAACCGAATGAGCCACCCAGGCGCCCTTCTATATAATTTTTTTTTTTAGGCAAAGTATTAAAGCCTCACACAGGTGCTAGCAATCAGTTCTCTATCAGAACCATTATACTCAACCTCAAGGCTGAGGTTTTACTGTAAAACGAGCCTTTGCCTCCTAAAAGGATTAAGAGAATGAGGTGATGTATAAATTAGCACCTAGCATTTTAGGTGCTTAGTGTGTAATAAAAGATATCATTGCTGCTAATTAATATTTCCTGTCTTTAAAGAAACTTGGTGAAATTGCCATCCCCAAATTACAATTATATATTTGAATTAAAAATAGTTTACTTCCTAGTGATTTATTTGTTTTTTTTAAAGATTTATTTATTTATTTTAGAGAGTGAAAAAGAGAGCTAGTGCGGGGAAGAGGGAGAGAGAGAGGCAGACTCCCCGCTGAGCACAGAACCCTAAGCAATCTCAGGACCTTGAGATCATGACCTGAGCTGAAATCAACAGTCCTTCGCATAACCAACTGAGCCACCCAGGTGCCCCAACTTCCTAGTGATTTAAAAGTTAAATTGTTTGGGCTCCTGGGTAGCTCAGTCCGTTAAGCTTTTGCCTTCGGCTCAGGTCATGATCCCAGGGTCCTGGGATCGAGTCCTACGATGGGCTTCCTGCTCGTGCTCTCTCTCTCCCTCTCTCAAATAAATAAATAAAATCTTAAAAAAAAAAGTTAAATTGATATTTTAAATGAAATGTTTTTGATATTAAAACTAATCTGAAATATGAAAATTGATCAGTATTTTCATAGATTAAATTTTTTTTTAAAGATTTTATTTATTTATTTGACAGAGAGAGACACAGCGAGAGAGGGAACACAAGCAGGGGGAGTGGGAGAGGGAGAAGCAGGCTTCCCGCGGAGCAGGGAGCCTGATGCGGGTTTGATCCCAGGACCCCGGGATCATGACCTGAGCTGAAGGCAGACGCTTAGACTGAGCCACTCAGGCGCCCCCATAGATTAAAATTTTTTAAAAGGTTTTATTTACTTATTTACTTCAGAGAGAGAGAGAGCATGTAAGCATGAGCTGGGAGAGGGGCAGAGGGAGAGGGAGAAGCAGACTCCCCGCTGAGCAGGGAGCCCGACGTGGGGCTTGATCCAAGCACCCTGGGATCATGACCTGAGCCGAAGGCAGATGCTTAACCGAGCCATGCAGGCACCCCTATAAATTTTTAAAAATGAAACTTATACCTATCTCTTAGCTGGGAAGAATGTCTCATGGTTATATAAAACAATAAAAATGAACTTTTTTTTTGTGGAAAAAGACTTAGTTTCAACTATTGATTTTAATACTTTTTTTTTTTTTTAAGATTTTATTTATTTATTTGACAGAGAGAGACACAGCAAGAGAGGGAACATAAGCAGGGGGAGTGGGAGAGGGAGAAGCAGGCTTCCCTCTGAGCAGGGAGCCCGATGCGGGGCTCAATCCCAGGACCCTGGGATCATGACTTGAGCCGAAGGCAGACGAGCTGCTTAGCAGCTGAGCCACCCAGGCGCCCCAATACTTCCTTCCTTCTTGTGAATGTGGATTCTGTGAGTTCTTATTGGTTTTTAGCTTCCAGACATCAGTTAATGAAATAGTTAATGTAGGCCTTTTGCTTTTTCTCATCAGCTTGGTTGAAAGCATAGTTTTGCTCGTGGGTTGGGGTTGGGTGGTTGGGGAAGGCGTTCTGTCATTTATACCATGATTTAGGACAGGGTCAGAAGAGGACAGGCCCCAGTAGGCATTATTTAGTGAGAGCTTACTCTACTGTTGTTACCCCTAGGTTATGGATGAGGAAATTGAGGCACACAGGTTGTGTCTCATTCAAGGTCACATGGCTGGTGGGTGGTAGTGCTGGGATTTGAACCCTGTGGCAGTCTGGTTTCAGAGTGTGCTCTTTACTGCCTCCTGAACACGTCATTTTGAGTTGCACAGAGCAGGCGACCTTGAGTCCAAGGACATTTCTGTGGTTTTGGCCAGCCTGGTGATGGCTTGGGTGACCTTTGCATGCTTAAGAGACTTACAAGGGTTTCGATTTCTCAGTGGCCATTGTGCAGGTGCGCAGTTCCTGTGTGGGTCCTGCCCCTCACCCAACACGTCTGTCCACTTCCTCAGTGAGGGGATGGGCCTTCTCAAAAGTGCCAAGAGAGTCAGCATTTCACTTCTATTTTTTTTAGTAAAGATTTTGTTTATTTGAGAGAGAGAGAGAGGGAGCATGAGCATGGGGTCGGGGGGGGGTGCAGAGGGACAAGCAGACTCCCCGCTGAGCAGGGAGCCCGATGCGGGGCTCGATCCCAGGACCCTGGGATCGTGACCTGAGCCGAAGGCAGCCGCTTAACCGACCGAGCCACTCAGACGCCCCTAGTATTTCAGTTCTAAAAAGACCTCTCAGGAAGCTCTTTTGCCTCAGATTCTTTTCTTAAGCTTCTCCCATGCCTGATTGACTTTCTGACATTGCATTGTCGTTATTTTAGAACTCTTTATAACCAAGTTGATATGAGGTGTTTAAATTCAGATTTTAGTTCCGCTGATCTTGAAATCTCTTAAACCTATCCTTGTCTTGGCTTCTTCAATAGTGTAATATGGTTAGTAATGACCAAGCATTTTAGGAATTGTAAGAACTAAGAAGTCAATGTCTGAGGGGTGCCTGGGTGGCTCAGTCATTAAGTGTTTGTCTTCAGCTCAGGTCATGATCCCAGGGTCCTGGGATCGAGCCCCGCATCAGGCTCCCTGCTCTGCGGGAAGCCTGCTTCTCCCTCTTCTACTCCCCCTGCTTGTGTTCCCTCTCTCGCTGTGTCTCTCTCTGTCAAATAAATAAATAAAAATCTTTAAAAAAAAAAAAAAAGTCAATGTCTGATAGGTGCTTTCTTAGGTAATTCAAAGGCAAATATGAGTATTTACATTTCAGGGTTGAGTAATAACATTATCTTTTATTTGATGGAAACCTTGTCTGCTCTTTATCTCAAGCCAGTTGGGCAAAACCCCTCACCATTCCTGCTCTGTGCGGGGATGTGACAGGGCCTGTGGGTGAAGTAGTGGGTTTCACTGCAACGGGTTCTCAGATCTACCTTAAAGTGGCTCCTTGTAAAATAGTCTCATTTTCACTTAGGAAATTATTGTTATCTTTGGAAGTTGTTTTCATGGCCAAAGACTTAAAATCAAATTAATTCTAACAGAAAAGCAAAGTTAAAACCACTCTTAACTTTCTTGGTGTTCAAAATAATAAAATTATCATCCCAGACCTCAGGAGAGTGTAAGTACACATCCATTTTATAAAGCCAGACAAAGAGTTCAAGAAAAGAATACTATAAACCAATCGTTCTCATGAACACAGACTCAAAAATCCTCCACAAAATACTAGGAAATCAAATCCAGGGATATTATGTAGAAAGAATAGTACACCACCACCAATTGTGATTTATTCCAGGTATAAAAGACTGGTTCAGTTTTCCAAAATCAATAGATGTAATCCACCATATGACCAGCTTAAGTAACAACACATTATGTCAATGGTTGCAGAAGAAACATTTCACAGAATTCAACATTCATTCATTCAGGATAAATGCTGCCAGCAAACTAGGAAGAGAAGGGAACTTCCTCAATCCAAAAAAGACAATCTATCAAAAATCTACAGGGGCGCCTGGGTGGCTCAGTCGTTAAGAGTCTGCCCTCCACTCGGGGCATGATCCCAGGGTCCTGGGATCGAGCCCCGCATCGGGCTCCCTGCTCCAAGGGAAGCCTGCTTCTCCCTCTCCCACTCCCCCTGCTGTGTTCCCTCTCTCGCTGTGCCTCTCTCTGTCAAATAAATAAATAAAATAAAATAAAATAAATCTACAGCTAACATACTTAGTGGTGAAAATGAAAGTTTTCCCCCTGTGATGGGGAACAAAACAATGATCTCTACTCTCGCCGCTGATATCCAGCATTGTACTGGAAGTGCTGGCCAGTGCAGGAAAAATAAATGGAAGGCAGACAGACTGAAAAGAAAGAAAACTGTCCCTCTTTGCAGATGGCATGATTGTCTGTGTAGACAATCCCATGGGAATCTCTAGATAAAGCTCCTAGAACTAATAAGTGAGTTAGCACAGTTATAAAATACAAGGTCAAGACATAAAAATCAGTATTTCTATATCCTAACAATAAAAGCAATAAATCATTAGAAACAGGAAAAAACAAACAAAAAAACCCTGACAGTTACAATAGCTCTGAAAAGAATGGAATACTTAGGTATAAATCTAATGAAATATGTACAGGATCTGTACACTGAAAATTACAAAACACTGAAGAAAGAAATTAAAGACAACCTAAATAAGTGGACAGATATACTATGTTCATGGTTTAGAAGCCTCAGTATAGGGTTTTTTAAAAAAAGATTTTATTTATTTGACAGAGAGAGAGTGAGCACAAGTAGGGGGAGCAGCAGAGGGAGAGGGAGAAGCAGGCTCCTCGCCGAGTGGCCAGGACCCTGGGATCATGACCTGAGCCGAAGGCAGATGCTTAAGGCTTAACGACTGAGCCACCCACGTGCCCCACAGAAGACTCAGTATAGGTTTAATATTCTCCACAAATTGATCAGTAGGTTTAATACAATCCCAAAATCCCTGCAAGATTTTTTTAGAGAGAGACAAACTGATTCTAAATGTTTGGGTTTTTTTTAAAGGATTTTATTTTTTTAAGTAATCTCTACACCCAGTGTGGGACTCAAACCCATAGCCTCAAAATCAGGAGTAGCATACTCTACCAACCGAGCCAGCCAGGTGTCCCGATTCTAAAATTTGTGTGGAAAGTCAAATTAGCCAGGCAAACAGATGGTGAAGTTGGTGGGAGAGTATTTAGGGGTAGGGAGAACAACTTAACATCAAGTCACCTTTGTTAGGGGGTGGGGTGGGGTGGGGTGGGGTGGTGTGTGTGTGTGTGTGTGTGTGTGTGTGTGTGTTGGGGAGTGGGAAGATGGGGATGGGTTCTGAGAGTATGAGACGTTTGGCCAATTTCTTGTTCATTTCACGCCACAAGCGGGTCTCTTGACTTATAAATTAGGGTTGATGATAGTACTACATGCACCGATGAGCCTAGCATACAAAATCCTGAGCAAAGTGCCTCATATACAACGTGTTACAGACCTATTGGCACTATAGAATATCTCTAAAATGACACAAGTTGGGAAACCGGTGGCTGAGGGCCAGAGTGGAAGGGAGACTTAGTTTTACTGTATGACTTTTTATACTTTTTGAATTGTATGCCACATGCAAATATCTTCTATTAAAAAATTATTAAAACATTAGCCGTTAAAAGTTCTATCTTAACATACGTTAGCCTGAAAGCTAATGTATTGACCATAACCTTTAACTTACTTTTACCTACTTTGTAATTTGGAGGCCCTTGGGGAGCACGATTTAGACAATACAGAACTCCTGAGGAAACTAAAAGCTTAAACATTTTTTCAATAACTTTTCCTGTTTAAAAAACAACAACAAGCATTCTGCACGATAGTGGGCACTTGATTTATTTATTTGCTAAAGGCAAAATTTCTTTCATTTGAGAGGAATTTACCCTCATTCTATTAGTTAAAACATTATATGGGGTTATAACGTGCTATAGCATGGTGGCTATCGTTAATAATCCTGTGTTGCATATTTGAAAGTTGTAAGGGAGTAGATCTTAAAAGTTTTCATCATAAGAAAAAAAATTTATAGCTATGGATGATAACATATTAACTAGAGTTATTGTGATCATTTCCCAATATAAACAAATATCGAATCATTATGTCGTACACCTGAAACTAATGAATTGTTAAATGTCAATTATATTTCCATTTTTAAAAATTGTAACATAGGAAACGAGGAAAAAAGAAATCTCAGTATGACAGATGAAATGAAAAGATGTTTGGAGTTTTTCTCTTCCAGAGGCTCAATAAGATCATGGTTTCCAATTTTTTGCTATTAAGAAGAATACTCAGTAAATATCCTGCACTCTTATTTTGATTTACTATTTTTTGTTACATTTTAAGGAATGCTTTTACTAGATCAAAGGGCAGTATCATTAAATTTCTGAGCATTAAAAAAATTATGGACTTGGTCAGCATTTCTCTGCAATATGCCTGAAGGTCCCAGTTTATTCCAGTTCTCCAGTGTGCTTACCAGTGGGGAATGGTGAGCTCAGTAAGACCTTCTGGTTCCTCCAGAGCCACAGGGCAAAATCAATTCTTCCTTGATGGCCCTGGGGGAGGGCCTTTTTTCATAATTGGAGCACGGGAAGAGCCTTTCCCAGGTCATGGCCCTTCAGAGGACGCTTAGAGGAGTTAAGACGGGAGTGTACGTGCACGGCCCAATCCGTGATGCTTGTCCCTCCTGGTAAAACGGATGCCTTGCTTGGGTGCCTGGAGAGGCATATTTCCAGCCTAGAGGGAGTTCTGGAGATACCTGAGCTACAGCACATAGGTGGTCCGCCCCATAAAGGGCTGAGGTCTGTGGGGCCGCCGAGGCTGATTGTTTCGTACGGTGGTCCTGCTAGTTCCATGAGCTCCTGAAATAACCTGGGAATGCCAGCATTCTGGCCCTCCCCCCGCAGTGCTGTCACTGCCTCGTCTCCTCATTGCTGGAAGTAGCTTCAAATCCTTTTGTAGGATGACATCCGATTTCTCTGGAAAATCCAGTTGTTTATTAGAGAATAGCGCTGTAGTCAAAGGCCCGTGACTGTGATCACAGATTCTGAATTTTCCCAGATGGTCCCAATGTGCTGTGCTGTCTCATCAGACGATATATAAGTGCATCTGAAGTTAAAAAAAAATAAATTATGAAATATTCCAAGCGTTGCAATTATAGTGATTCATATAACAAGTACTCATGTACTGACAATGTGTCCTGATATTGTTGTTTGGAAAATAAGATTATCCCGGGGTCGGGGGCCAGGCGGTACATGTGCGCGAGAAGTAAAAAGCAGGGCGAGATGAGCTGGGATTTGGATTCATTAGCGAGGTGGGACTTCAGAGAGCCCAGGAGGAAGAAGGATAGACCGGGAGAGGTAGGGAATGAGAGAACAAGGCACCCCCGGACAAGGGGATGGCCTCAGCATCTTGTGTGGTGGCCGAAAGCCAACTTAAACTTTCAAAGCTCCGTTCAAAGTGGTCCAGGGCTGGGGAGCAGGCCTGCAGCTGGCTGGAGAAGGGACAGATGAGTGGAAGGGTACAGAATTTAGAAAGCAACACCTCCTTTGGGAAATCTTGTTTTATTTTTAAGCAGTTGAACTTCTCGATGGGGAAGATTTTTGTGTGAAAGATTCTCACTCGAGGTGGGGTCCAGTGTTCATCTCAGCGCCTCTCATGTGTGGTCTTGTCTCCAGACATTAAATGGTGGGGTCTGTCACTGGTTTTCAGAATGGGGTCCCCCTGGGACCCCTAGAGTTCATTAATGTAGAAATGGGAGATTGAGAGACTGTGGGGCTAGGTACTAATTACATTTCAAAAAGACTAATATAACTGCATTAAATAGTAATCAGGCCAATTTCTTTTTTGGCTGGGATTTTATGGTACTGATTATTTTTTGTTGATCAGAAGCTTTGATTGACATTTTGAGTAACAGACTCCTGCCTCAGAGTCTTCCCATTTGAGATTTATTCCTGCATCCTCCGCTCCCTGCCCCCTTCCCAAAAAATGTCACTTGGCTCTGTTCTCCAGCACTGTTGTTCTTCTGTTCTGCTCCAAAGAGACCTTCCCTGAGCACCCTGTGTAAAGTAGGACACCCCCTACCCCCACTCTTGATCCCCTCTCCCTGCTTAATTTTTCTTCATAGCTTGGACCACCCGACTAGAACTTCAGCTCTGTGAGAGTAGAGGTGTCGTGTGTTAAGTTTCGTGCTATATCCCCAGGGTCTCAAACAGTACCCGGCACGTAGTAAGGCCCTGGTCAGCCAGTTGAATATGCAGAGAGAAAAGGGAGTATTACTTAAGGTAGTTTTTAAGGTCAAACTATTTGAAAACATAGGATCTATGAGGGAAAAATAACCTACATTTGTGTACTTACAGATAAGCTTCTGGACTCAGTTCTGGGTGGAAAATATTGGGGAGAAAAGTATGGAAACAAAATGCCACTGTAATTCTTTTTTTTTTCTTTTTTTAAACTGTGAGTTTTAAAAGGGTATCTACTGCTACTAGGAAACAGAAGCTTTTGCTTAGAAGGCAGATTTTTGTAAAAGGAGGGGAAACCATAAGAGGCCTCGCCAAGCTTTTTGCTTAGGAAAGTAAGATGAAAACCAGGGATTCTCCGATTATTATCGAAGTTTTCTGCTTTCTGATTAACATGTCGATAGAGAGGATCGCTCAGGATCCGCCAAGCCAGCATCTTTTGAGAGCCCTCAGCACAGAAACTTAACATGTGTAAAGAAAAAGTCAACTAGGATTGAGGCTGGTCCTAGTGGTTGTCTTTATAAAGCTCTCTGATGAATATAAAAGAACAGCAGTTGCATGGGGCCCTGGGAAGGGAGGCCTCGATCTTCTGGAGGCTGGAGGGGGCTGTAGGAAATACTGAAACCCAGGATTTTGTCTCTGAGGATTTCAAATGACTGGTTAAGTTTGGGACTTATATGGGTTAATAAACACTTAAAATGTTGAGAGTTCAATCAGATGTGGATAGTTTTGGATGGCTTCTTTCTTACCACTACAATTTGATGACTGGCGCAGTGGAAGCCTTCATTTTTGTGGTTTCCCATTTATTCCAGCACAGCTATGAAAAACAGTTTAAGGCTAAAAGATTTTTGTGCCAATAAAAAAACCCAAAAAACAAAAAACCAACAACCCAAGCCCCAGGAACAATGGCGGTCCCAGCGGTAGTTGCCTCTTGAGCTTGCCTACTGTGTCTCCACCATTTTTGGGCCTAACCCTGTATATGTGTATGCTTTAAGAGTTGGCTGAATGACTTCAGAGTTAGATCAAGATCAGTAGCTAAATGGCAAAAGTGCTAACGTATTCTCCCCTTAAAAAAAAAAAATCTATATATGTGTTTGAAACCCTTGGCTGGGTCATCTGCTGTTCTGCATAAACAGGACAAAAGTCCTTGCCTCCGATGCGCTCATAGTCGGCTTGGGAGTGAGGGTTTGGTATGGGGTGGAAAAGCACACAAACCGTTCTCACCACCAGAGCCAAGGGCGCCCTCCTAGAGGCCGGGAACAGCTTGGCAAGGAGGCCCTTGTGGGAAACGGGCACTTCACGTGTTAGTGTTGAATAGCCAGTGGCTGGCTAGGGGTGGTGTGTCCTGTGGGGGAGAAATATACCAGGTGCTGGGAGCTGGGGGCAATCCCAGCAAAGGGGGGGGGGCAGGTAAGGAGGACAGGTAAGCCTGGGGGGGGCAGGTAAGGAGGACAGGTAAGCCTGGGGAGGCAGGTAAG